>NC_045738.1:14443827-14444581 GCF_008692095.1 Etheostoma spectabile | reverse complement strand
TACACATACACACACACACTCACAGTTTACATCTCAGTGCAGATTATTTGGACTACTGTACTTTGACAGTCTGTGTACTTGGAGTGCATAATACAAACTTGTAAACATGTAATTGTTGCTGCATTATTTCTGTCACAATCCATTTACAAATACTGCAGAACCTGAGTCTTATCCATGCTGCCAGAGAACATATTCAATGAAATCATAACAGAAATATTAGTGCTGTCAAACGATTAAAATATTTAATCGCATTAATGTCATAGTTAACTCGCAATTAATCCCACATTTTTTCATATTCTAAATGTTCCTTGATTTCTTTTTGTCCCTCTATTTTGTCTCATTTTAATGCTTTTATCAACATGGAAAAGTGGATCAGCTTGCTTTGTGCAAATGTTTTTTTTTATTGAAAACAACAATGGCATACAGCCTATTGTAGTGTTCAATTTCACACCTAACGTTCTCACTTGGAGCAAATCATCTCTCACACAGTGTAACACTGTCCATCAATAAAAGGGTGAAAAAAATACTTTGACAAGGGGGGGGGAGAATTCACATCAGCTGTGTGCTTGGCCATCAAGTGGTATTTCAGACTGGACGTGCTGCGATGATAGCTCAGTTCACAACGACAAAACACACAGATCACTTCGGTCTTTTCAATGGAACCATTTGGCAACTTTAAAAAGTAAACTTTCCGTTCAGAATATTTTTGGCATCCATTTTGACGTCTCGCTCTCGCCATCCACTCAAAATGTAA
>NC_045738.1:14441397-14443817 GCF_008692095.1 Etheostoma spectabile | reverse complement strand
CTTTGGCCGGCTCGCAAGCCCAAACCAGTGTGTGTGGCGTGCCTGTTTTTTTGTTACCTGTCTAGCTAGATCCGGTGTAGTGTTGTAGTTTTTCCAACGTTACTAGTTGTTGCAACAGCTTGTTAAAAAACTACAAAGTTTGCTAGGCCAAAAAGAGCGTTCATCTTGGGATAAAATGAGTTAAAATGGGTTTGCGTTATCACCGTTAACGCGTTTAACTGACAGCACTAAAAAATATTAAACATCAGTTTCAGCATGACAGAGAGCAAAGTTGCTCACACATTTCCTGTTCCTTTGTATTGAAAATGCATTTCATTGGTGGAATTAAGCTCATGATTCAAAACATTCAACAAATAAAATCATTTTTTCATTTTACTATTTACACCTTTCTCTTTGAGGTATTGCATATTCTAAAACTCATACCAACCAAATACATGGTAAAATAAGGATGGGAGTCACCAGAGGCCTCACGATACAATATTATCACAATACTTACTGTATGTCACAATACGATATTATAACGATTTTAAACATATTACAATATTCTGCGATATATTGCAATTTATAACCTTTTTCTTTCTCTGTTTGTTCATCTCACTTCAATTTTATTGCTGCAAAATGGGATTGTTAAGCAGACAAACACTTGTATAATAAAAGATTGATACATGGCCTCTTTTGGCGTCTGCGTCTTTTCAATAATATAAAAATCAAATGTATGTAAATCTATGATAGTTGGGTTTATAATGAGCTGGATCAGTGAAGTTACATTATCTGATTAGTTGTAGATTTGAGGATGCATTGTCCAGGATTTGCAAAAGGCCTTGCTAGACATGAGAAGTCTTGAAGGGCTCTGTTTGAGCAGGAACACAGCTGTAACGAGCAGGAAACGAAGACTGAGAGCATTACGCTGTTAGAAAAAGCCCCCAGACACTCTCATTTGCTTGTGTGTGTGGAAACGTGAGGGCACGCTTGTATTCAAAATTATTTAATGAGTCTGAAAAAAGTGCAAGGACAATTCATTTGAAAATAAGTCTTTTCAGAAATAATTATATACTTATAAAATAATTAGATACTTCAGATCAGAGACACTTCACATAAGAAAAAAGTTGTTGCATCAATCACATCAGACCAAATCATGCAACATCATTTCCTCAGTGTCAGCTCTTGTCTAAACAGCCGTGGTATCTGTGTCGTGACAGCCTATAATTTGCCTCATGTTATTTTAAATGAACGCCATAATTAGGGTTATCCAATCCATGCTAAGTGTCATAATCCATGGCAGAGTGGCTGCATTACTTTGGTGTCGTTGCTGTGCTGTTGATGCCTCACTGATCACCGCTCCTGCTAACATGGCCCACAGCCCGAAAACACCGAGTACTATCAAAGGAGAGGAGTTGTCTTTTTGATTTCCTATCAGGCAATAAAACCAATCCCTGTGTTTCCCTAAGAACTTTGCTTCATCACTTCTTTTTATTCTTTTTTTTATTTCACCACATTTCCGCTCAATATGAAAACAGAGCAAGCGAGAAATCCTTCCTTAGTCTTTTTACAACTTACTCTGTGTATTTATTCTAGCTCTTTTCATTATCTTTTTTTGATAGTCTTTATGCATTGCCCAAGAGGGATTTTCTTTTTCCTAACTGGGATGCAGCTTCAGCAACTTTGCTGTGCTCCCGGAGTGGCTAGGGGTTAAGTAAGTATAATTCAGGGATGCTTCTACAGGTATGGGCATATTGAGAAACAAAACGGGTTCCTGTTGGGTGAAAAACTCACTAACCACTGCACTAACCTGCCAGATCTACCTATTGGATAACCTCTTGTATTTCCATGTATAAAACCCACTCTGGGATAGTTGTGCAGTTTTGGATGTCCTCCTAGTATGGAAGCCTTTGTGTGTGCCTTCTCTCAAGCAAGAGTCACTCCTTTTGCTTTAATTACAGTAAGTACAGCAGACCCCCCAGGCTTGTTTAAACAGATCAACCAGCAGAAGAAAGAAGAAAATGCTAATTAGTCCCATAATGTTGCTGACCACGCTAGTTTCTTAGCACTGCTGAGTTTTATTGACATAAGAAGGACAATAGGAATCTGTATTCAAATGACTTGCTCTGCCCTCGTGTTTGGGTGCAGCTGCTGCGTAGACTGCTATGTACCACACATATGTATTGTATTGTTAGACAGAGTGAAATTAGGGAGTTTATATGGGTTTGTGTGTGCCTGTTATTGTTTCACGTCTAAGTGTGTCCAAGCCTGTGGGATTTTAGTATTAGGGTGTGCTTTGCGGTTTTACATGTGTGAATATTGAAAAAAAAGTGTGTGTGCATGTGTCAACTCCCCATCCTCAACTTCGGTGCAATGCAGAACGCTTCAAATGCATTCCATGTTTCTGAGCGGAGAAGCTTTCTGTGTGTGTGTGTGTGTGT
>NC_045738.1:14436835-14441387 GCF_008692095.1 Etheostoma spectabile | reverse complement strand
GTGTGTGTGTGTGTGTGTTGAGTGAAAGAGAGAGAGTCAGAATCAAGATCAATACTATTGACCTGTTTACCTTGGTGCCGAGCATACAGGCCAGCTCTCTCTGGTTTACCACTTGAAACATTAAAACCAGACTATTAGTAATACTTTGGTCCTTCTCTTTACTGATTGGACAACCTGCACAGGGGCACTCCACCTAACAGACACCGTGAGAGGAGAGAGACGGGGGTTAAAGGTGGAGGGAAACAAGGGGGTTAAAGAGAGAGAGAGACCCTGAATGTAATCCTCTTGACTTAAAGCCATTGCGTTTCGCCCATTTCTCGCCGCTCGCCTCTAGACCTGATGTGGTCACTCAACCCTATCGAGCTGCAGGGCATTGTGGTCAGTCCATCTCTGCCACACTCACCCCCCTCCACCCTCAGAAGCTTTTGTGCTCCCGTGCTCTCCCCCACCCCTCCTTTTCTCATCCTCCTCCACACCACCAAAACAGAATTTCTTTAAATGCTTAATTTTTACCCCCTTTGGCTTCCTTTTTGCAAGCGCCCTCTCACTTGTTTGTCCATCGATTTTTCATCCCTCTCCAGCCACTGCCCCCCTCTGCCTCCTTCCCCTCCTTCTTCTCCCTCTCTTTCTCTCGCCTCTTCCCCCAGCACTTCTCCCCTGTTTCTCCTTCTTTCCTCTGTTGTCGATGTAAACTGATTTATTTATTTATTTTAGGCTTGTTGCTCAGGTAATTTGTGGCAGGTAATGACTTTCAGTGAATCTACTTTGCTCTCTTTGAATTCTTTTTCCGACCTTTGCATCATCCAGGCCCATCTCCCTGCACATCCCCTTTGTCCCATTTGCTCTCCTACCTTTTTTCCATTTCCCTCTTTTACCATCTCACTGTCTCTCCTCCTCTCTCTCCTCTCTGCTCTCTGCCAGTGTATTTCTAATTCCCCTAGATATTGGTGGTGCACGGTACATGCATGTGTGTCTCTGAAGCCCACCTGAGAAGGTGATTGACACCTGGCCCTCTCCTCACTCTCCAGCCATTGTTCTTGTGTCCGTTGGGGCATTGGAGGAACACAAGGCTCTGGGAGTTGGGAGGAAGGAAAGTAAGGTTGGGGAGAAAAGGGAAGGGGAGGGGCAGCATTGGCTTAAGATTTAAAGTAATTTGGTGGTATTTTTCTCTTTCCCTTACTATTTTTTTATTTTTTAGAAACAATTTTATCAAATGAGCATTGTAATTCAGGCATTAAAGCTAAAGGAGCTTTTTCTTCACTAAATAATCCCCACATTATGTCAACTGGCAAGGTTGGGTGAAAAGAGATGCTGTGTGTTTGTGTGTATGAGTGTGTAGGCATTTGAAATCTCAAGACCACCCAACACACACACTTTCCATCTGTCCACACTTTCCCTCTGTCCATCTTTCCTTTTCCTTGCTCCCATCTTCTTCTCCACTGCAGCCCCAGTAGCATTGCTACATTAGTATTCATAGGGGGGGACTATGTAGGGGGGGTAAATGAGACTGCTGGCTGTTCCCCCTGCCAGCTGGCATACTGGGGCTGGCTTTAGAGCTGGGCTGGACACTTACAGAAACAAGGAGTAGGTACTGGGAAGAAATAAGTACTAGGGCAAGAATTACAGTAAAATGGTTCAGAATGTTTTAGTTTTAACAGAAATAACCTTCATCTGCTGTACACCTTACAGTAAAGCAGTCTTTACTTTTCCTTACTATACAGTACTATGCTAAAAGGGGGGGCACTGTCACCCTCTACTGATTGCAGGCACAACATTATCCCTTAAATTAAGGCTTTTAGAAAGGATCTACAGTATGGTACTCGCATTTCATTATTTGAAGGACAATAAAGCAGATATATTAAAATAGCACACTGTGTGAACAAATATACAATTCTGAGTTTGGTAATCAAAAAACAATACATGTGTAGCATGCTGGGGTTTCTTGCCACTTCCAATTACTGCTAACATAAACTCTGGTTTCTTGTAGTGACATTCCCTTCCCTGAGACCCTTGAACAAAGTAAGAAAGGTATTTTTTATTATTAATCAGATATCTAGAAGAAGCAGGATTAAACAACACTATTCTGTATTGTTTACATTTTTACAGAAGTACAGGGTCCTAATGAATGACTTCCTCTGCCTTGTGAGTGTGATGGACAGTTGTCAGTGTGTGGGAACCAGTTTCCTGGTCCTTCCAGGAGGGGACAGTAGAGAGCAGGGAGCCCACATCTGCCCCCCCTTTATTTAGGAGGAGGACTTAAGGAGAGGCAAAGAAGAATATGAGAGACCCTCACAATAGCCACCAAAGAAGGAAATAAGTTAGTGTAGAGAAGAGGAATGAAGGAAAGAGATTACAGAAATTTTCTGATAAAAAGCATGGGATAAAGGTGGGGAAAAAAAAATCATAAATTCTAAATAATATTTCCAAACTTAAAAACAGCACACATGGCACTTGTACACCACGTGGTAACACATAGATGCACAAATATTCTCTAGTACTTCCTTCTGGCATAATCCAGAGGTCAGGGCAGAATTCATCACCCTTAATCATGCAGATGAACGTGACCTTGGCCGGCCTTGGCACCCGGTCACATCGGCACCCTTATCCAGCCTAGCTTTGCATCTCTGATTGTGTTAAATCATGTTTCCCTAACATCAGCAGACACTGGATGGACAGCATCCTTCTCTAAGCACATCCAGAAAAGGATAATTGCCAAGACCTTTAAAAGCCTTTCAGAAAGAAACAGGGAAATCAACATAATTCAGATGAAGGGGAATATCGGAGATGTAAAGTTAAGTATGCCAGGCAATATTGGTGGGTGAAAAAAAAAATAGAGTTTTAAAACGGTGGGTCCTTGGCATTATTATGATGATGCGTTTAGCCATGCAGAGTGGGCCAGCCCATTGGATGGCCCCTAAATGAAGAGGCTGACCTTCAACAAGCCCTCTCTCTGTTCATTAGCCACGTGGTGCTTATCTACAATAACACTGCTGAGGAGAATATGAGGCCAGTGGGCCCGGCCAAAGCCAATGATGCACTACCGGTGGAAAGATGAGTGTCTAAATTCAGCTTAGGGCGCTGGACTTTTTACCCTAATACTACCTCCCCTGCTCCAATCAATACAGTATCTTTTGACTGAAGTTTAAACTGCAATGACAACGTTTCTTTTACTCTAAATGAGCACCGGAATGAAGGATGATTTAAGATGAATAATCAACAAGGTCTGTTTTTTTTATGTGTTTCTCATTCCCAGACACAGGTGGACTAGCCCACACTCTCAGTAGCACGCTCACGTGGTGCCTCCATTTTGGTGTGATGGTCGGCCATTTCTGTCTACAGGACTGCAAAGGTAAGAGTAAGAGGCTATGGTTTTCTCTACCTGATGTCTGGGAGAACTCAACCCCCTTTCTCTCTTTTTGGGGCAGAAAAAGGAGAAATCGGCTGGAAAATATGACAGTATGAGTATAATAGGACATCTGTAAGTGGCAATATAGAGTGTGGACATTCCACTTGACCCTAAGATGATTTTGCTGTAATCAACAAATCTGAAACCTGCAAGTGGGCAAAATTCTAAAGTACCAGCTACCTCCATACCAGTGAGTAAAGGCCAAATTCAGCCACACAGGAGGGGGGAGGGTAAATAGATGAATAAAGAACAGAGAGGGGCAGAGCAGACAGAACGTGGTCGATAGTGTCAAAAGCGGATGACAGATCTAAAAGAATGAATATTGATCTTTAGGGGGCCTTTACTCAGGTGACCTGTGGGAGGTCAGCCGGTGTAATTAGACCAGTGGAGGTCTAACGCTGAACTGGGGATGAGGCTGGTCTAAGAGAAGAATGTTGGAGACAGTATTCTACTTGGACCTTAGATGGGGACAGTGTACATACAAGCTGTGAAAAAATGATTACCCATGCTGGGAACACTTTACTTGACAGTATCAACATAACGTGACATGACACTGTCATAACTATGACATGACACTGTCATGAACGTATCATAAACCTTATAAACAAGTCATAAACGTTTATGACTTCTGTCATAAAGTGTCATTCGGTTTTTGTCACGACAAGTTGACTTTGTTTGGGTTGTCTTGATTATGAAAACTTGACATTAATCAAAGCAACATTACCAGAAGTTGTCTTGGTCATGATAAGTTGACTTTCAATTTGTCTTGATAATGACAACTTGACATTATTCAAAATTACATTACCAGAAGTAGTCTTGGTCATGAAAAGTTACATTAAATTAGTTTGGAATGTCTTTGTAATGGAAACTTGACATTAACCAGGATGACATTACCAGAAGATGTATTTGTTGTGACAACTTGACATTAGATCAGGTCTCTAACCTTGCACATCTAATTATAATAATCATTATGTCAACATATCATGAATACAAAAGAGGTGGATTTTCTGTTTATGTTAAGTTGTCATGACAAAGACATCCTCTGGTAATGTCATCCTGTTTAATGTCAAGTTGTCTTTATAAGAACACTCCAAAGAAATCTAATGTCAAGTTGACATGACCAAGACAACTTCTGGTTATGTCACT
>NC_045738.1:14433223-14436825 GCF_008692095.1 Etheostoma spectabile | reverse complement strand
TCAAGTTGTCATAATCAAGACAACTCAAACAATGTCAACTTGTCATGACCAAAACCGAATGACACTTAATGACAAAAGTCATAAAAGTTCATGACTTGTTTATAAGGTTTATGACACGTTCATGACAGTGTCATGTCACAATTATGTCAATACTGTCAAGTGTTACCCAAATGCTTAACTTTGTGCAACAATTTTTCAACTTTTGCTTTCAGAATTTTAGAGTTTCTGAGTCCTCTATGTCCTCCAGTTGCCATCCCTGTTAACTTGTAAAAAAAATGTTTTTTATGTAAAAAATTAGTGATGTGCCAGTGGTTTTGTGTGTTGAAGTGGTAAATGTGGACTCAGTGCAACATGGATAAGGTGCTGTTTGTTGGAGTGGGCTGGCGCTGGATTAGTGTCTATACAACCCCAGGCTACAGACTTTGCTCAAACAGGGTTCTGCTTGATAATGGCAGTTAACGCTTGCTCTAAACGTCTCTCTCTCTCTGGCTATCTGTCTGGCTATCTCTCAGGTAGTAGTACACACTTGAATCAAGGGAAGTATGTGTGGTGCATTCAATCCCACAGTCTAACACACACGGATAAACATAGCTACACAAATGCATTCCCAAGCATATACGCAGAAATGGACACATGCAGGTGGGTGTACATACAGGGGCAGGCCCATATGCATTCCTGCACACACACACACACACACACACACACACACACACACACACACACACACACATGCGTGCGCTGTCTCTTTATCTGTCTGGCTGTGGATAAATGTGGGCAGCGGAGACTGAGTGTGGCTGTAATCCGTGTATCATTGGCTTTATCCAGTGCAGTAGCACTGCTGATTTAGGGCTCCACAGCCTTAGTAATGGCCCCCTGACACACACACACACACACGCACAGCTCACACAGTACACCCAAGTAGTGTATCCACCCCACATGCATTGTCCTTTCTAAGTTGTTACTGCTCACTAGTTGACCCTCAGTTCAGACACACATATGCACATATTTTCATGTAAAGATAGAGAAACACACATGCAAGCATGGATGTACTGACAAGCAGTTGCATGAACTTTCATACACACGCGCACGCACGCGCACGCACACACACACACACACACACAAACACACAAACCACCACACACACACACACACACACACACACACACACACACACACACACACCAGCAGCATAGTTGTCACCGCCCGGGGACGTCTCATGGTAAGGTGAACTCGAAGTGAACCTGCTCCAAACATAAATAACATCTCTCTCATCTCTCCCCTCAGTCCTTCTTCCTACCCTCAATCTCTTTTTTTCTTATTCTTTCTCTTAAGTCCCTCCCTGTTCCTCCTTTCCAGTTTCCCTTACTCCTTCATGTGAGCGCCGATACGCAAAGTATACGCATTAATACAAAAAGATGTTACGTATTCTGTGCCCACTCATAAACATAGTGTTGGAAACACCTGAGGTCATGCCTTGAAGTACCCTTGCTAGCACATGGCAACTGTATGCCAACATTGCCACAGTCACATCAAAGTGATTTTCACAGGACTTTAGATCATATTGTATTAGGTGAGGTTTTAGATCTTTTCTTGTTGGCCAAAATTGGTTTTACTTCTCTTGCTTAGGTTTTTCTGCAACAGTACATTCATCCCACCTCCAAGCAAAGCACCCAGAAACACAATTAGAGCACACAATACAAACATCTATCACTAAAACCTACAACCTCCCCGGGTTTATAGCTATTATATCAGTGAATCCCACCCACCCCACCCCCTCCCTTCCTCCTCTTTATTGCTGTTGGTCCGCATCTTCCGTCCCCTTGCTAGCACTTCCTGTTAACACACGAGGCGTTTATTGATAGGCCATTCCCATTAGTGCTGTTTACCTGTCAGGGCTCACTGCACTAATGAGAGAGCTTTGGGAAGGAAAAATGAGTAGGGACGGTTTACCGCTAATGGATGTTTACAGCCTCCCTGGATACCACTGTGTTTGCCACCACCTCTGCTGGTACCACTATCACTAGCCCCAGACTCGTTCATCGGCTAATTGGAGCAGGGCTGAAGAGCTAGTCTGGGCATATTTGATTATCATGGGATTAGGATGGGTGGAGAGAGCATGGCAAAGGAAGGAGCCAGATAAGTAGGGGGAGGATTGGCTTTAGAGAGTGGGAGTTGCAGTTAGGGTCATGGGCCTAATCAATATCTAGAGATCAGGGGCTTTGAAGGGGTTGAGTGCAGACATTGGAGTCGGAGCTAGATGGTGGGTTTGAAGGGGTATGTACAGGGTCACAACATCAGCCCTACGTCAAAGGTTCATTTAGAGCACTATTAGTGCTGGTGGTGAAGGGTAATTGTGCCATTAGAGCTGTAAGTGATACTAAATGGTGCAGGTATGGTAAAGGAACTACTGCGTATAGTGAGCAGGAAAGTAATCTAATGCAAATCTCCAATCAGGCATCTTAATAGCTGATTTATCCTTGAGAAAAGCACCCATATCAGTATGACCGATGAGCTTAAAATATCTCTGTCTGACCAAGCCAACTTGCCTGAGTCATTCGATTTGGTCTCAGGAGCAGAGGCCAAATAAATTTCATTCATTTTTAGTTTTAGTTTTTTTCTTATGCAGCAAGGAGGTATTTTAGTGTTTTACACTGTTTAGTTAAGCCTTGGAGGCAAGTTTCTTAATAACACTGCTGTAAAAACATGTACAGAGGAGACTCCTCATTGTACTGAGCATATGCATTCTATATTGCCCTAGGATGGCATGGTCCCAAGATCCATTTATGTTTTTATTAGATTATTACGGAAATCTTATGAGTGCCGGATTAGCCGTGGAAGGTATTTATCTGTTTATTGAATGGCCTGGCTCATAACCTCTCTTCTTTTCCTCCTCAGTGTCCTTTTTCTGTTCCTTTGAGTGGGGAAGGTTGATGTACATATGGACGCTGGAAACATTTTTCAATCAATAGCCTACTGTCTCAACAGTGTGTGCAGTTTGTATGATCGAATATTGCATGAGAGAATGTTAGTTCCTAGTGTCAATTTCTAATCCACATTTTCTACTGAATGGATTAATTTTAGTTGTCCATTGTTAACTGATGTGGTCAAAGAAACTCAGCAGAGCAAAGACCCTAACCTTCTTTCTCTAATTCACTTGCTCAATCTTTTCCCTCTCAATTGCTTATCAGCTCTGTCTCCTCACTAATTAAAACCACACATGAAACAAGGGGATTGTAGACAGACAGACAAATACACACACAGACACACACACAATGAGCGAGAGATAGTTGGAGCTACAATTACCAGGCAGGCCTCTAGTGTCTCATTGGGTGTCTATTAAGAGGGGGGCCTGGCTCATTGTAATGATGGCAGAGTTTAATTACTTCCACCCGGCGCCTGTTGTAAAACATGCTGATAAATGAGCCAACAGGACGGCACATCATTATTTTTCTATAGTGCCAGGCTGCTTGTACATGATTATGAGAGTGGGAGGGAGGTTTCTATACCTGCAAGAGCCTGAGCGTATTTGCTGCACACGGGAAGGGAAGAGGAAGGTGTGTGTGTGTGTGTGTGTGTGTGTGTGTGTGTGTGTGTGTGTGTGT
>NC_045738.1:14423865-14433213 GCF_008692095.1 Etheostoma spectabile | reverse complement strand
GTGTGTGTGTGTGTGTGTGTGTGTGTGTGTGTGTGTGTGTGTGTGTGTATTCTCTCAATCTGTCATTTTGTGTACATGGTTACAAGCACAAAGAGTTGAGATATTTGATGGACCTGTAGATGCTAAATCAAAAGTTCCACCAACACGTGGTGCTAGTGCAATGATATCTGGCCCCCCATGAAATAGATATATATTCATAGCACACAATAGGTAATGTTATTCACTAAGCACAGGACTGGTAGTAAGCACTGTATGCAACTTAAATACAAGTATGCACACACTGTACACCACTTCTCCCAAACAAATATACATATTCATAGTCATTAATTTTACACATTATTTTAGAGGGGGTTGCATGTGTGGACCCCCTCTGATTAATTGTGTACCTCCTCCACCATTATTAAATTGCTGAGGCAAATATCCCCCATACAATAAATCCCTCTTGGCCCATGATTAATCAAAAGGCACACAAACCTAAGAGTGGTGGCGGGCAGGTAGAGTTACAGTGCTAAATCATCTTTATTGCACGACGAGAAGGTTTTTGCATGTGCTCGGTGGCTAATGCCATAATGGAGTGGAGTGTATGCTTCGCTTCTGGTCAGCCACCTTAGGGTCATGGACATACACATTTTGAACTCTGTGTCATTGATTTTCCAACCTGACCAGGGCACAAAGGTGAACAAGATGGTAGCTAAATAGACTCTGAAGAGGCCCAGTGATTAGAGGGACTTTACTGTCCCGTCGACAACTTTCTTTCCTCTTCTTTCCTTATTTTGGGCATTTTTAGGTTTTTATTTAATAGGACAGCTTAAAACAGGAAAGGGAGAGAGAGAGGGGAACGACATGCAGAAAAGGGGCGCAGGTCAGAATCGTACCTGGGGCCTCTGCTATAAGGACTGAGCCTTTGTACACAGGGCACAGGCTTAACCAGGTGAGCTACACCGGCGCCCTCCATCGACAACTCACCAGTCATCCCCAAAATTAAACTCAGGCTTGTGAAGCCATTTTATCCGTTTATGTAGGAGGGGAGTGTGAAAAAATGTTTAACCTTGCCCACTTTAGCCTGTAACATCATTTGGCCTCTCCTCCAATTAGTGGTAGGTCATACCGTGATAATATTGGGTTACATAATTAGAGTGGCTACCTCCCTGTCATGTCTGGCACATGACGGCTTTGTGGGGAGCAGTCACATGAAGCAGAGATGGAGAATCTACAAGACTTAGGTTTCTGGAAACCTCAATTAACCTAAATGATTAGCTGTAGCCATGGAGCGCACCTCACTAGCTTGACATTTCTCATCCAGCCTAATATTAGCATAGTGACTTCATTCTATCCCGTTGTACTTCATCACTGTTCTTTTACTGGGAGGTCTTTCTTGTCTTATTGACCGAAAATGACAATGTTTGGAGTATCACAGCTTCCTTTTTTTCATTTAGCACAGTAAGTAAGCAAGTGCTGATGCTAATTTGGTGGTTGCATAATGAGTTTTACATGTATTTGATTAATAGGGTATAGGGTGGCAGTACAGCAACAGAAGCTACAGCGGTATGTGGTTTAACTTCACCTTATGTTAAAATCTAATTGATTCCAATGCATTTTTAATCACCTACTAATTGGTGATTACACTTTTAAAACATGCCCTGTTGTTGCTCGGGCAGAATCACAGGGTTGTAGAGTGTGAAGATGGAGTTTAAAGGGCATAGTCTTCTTAGCATCAACAACTAAATGTCACAGTTGTCTGTTAATGTGTCAACCAAATCAAACATGCACAGTGGTCGAGGGGTGCTAAGTGACAGGTGACCTTGGTGGCGTGATGGAAGACTGGGCTGGTATTTGAGCCCTCTGATCTTCGAGTGGGAAACCTGTCTAGAGATGTATGCCCAACCAATTAGACATGAAATGGCAGTGACACGAACTTCAAGTGTGTTCATGAATTCAAATGAATAATGTTTCTTTGCTTCAAACATACAGACAGGGACATGTGAACTTCAGTTTGTTTTATTTGTATCTAGGTCAACATGTATAATGATTGTTGTAGAGTTCAAAAAAGGTTCTATTTCAAGTATTACTCTTTTAAAACATACAATCTTGAACCAAAGAATCTATCTTAACCTCTCTTACATCGTCTTCTCACCTTGTCAGGTTTGCATAATGTCAAGAAAAAACTATCTCTTCATTCATTATTTTCTATTCCTTCCTTACCCCTAGTTACCATATCTTGGACAGCCATTGGATGACTCATGGAGGGCCCAGACACCTGGTTGGGTCGTGTGCTAGGCATCTGACCTCCCATACACACACCCTCCTGCCCCCCCTCCTACATCTATTACTGGGCCCCACAGTGTTCCATAATGTTCTGAGTAGTCAAGCATATAAATAAAGGTGAAGCAAAATGACTGCCTCTGTCTTGACAGAAGTGCTGAACCACAAAGAACACCTTGAAGGGCATGTTAACTGTCAATAGAGTTCTGTGTAAGCCCCTTCAATTAACATAAAACTTAACAGCTCCCTAGTTAGCCGCTATATAACCCTGGCGCTGTCTCCCCTCACCCATTCGCTATTTTACCCCCCAACCCCCCTCGATGTTGGCTGCCGTCATGCAGTCTAGCCGCCGAAAAGGCAGTAAACAACATCTCACCATGTACTTGCACAGAGGCGGTTACAAACACGCATACTGATATTATATACACACACACACACACACACACATATCTGTCCCACATTCACACACAAGAAATTCAAACACACACTAGCAACGCTTTGGCAAATTACAAACTCAAAGAGGCTCACATTTTGTGCACACACACACACACACACAAACACACACACGCACACGCACGCACGCACGCACACACACTAAACACAAGAATGCAGAAGCACACACACAAATTTGAAAAATCCCATTTACTGTGATGCTACGTGACTGAACTTTGCCAGCGTAGCGTAGCTTACCCCTCTCTCCTAGGCCCATGGTAATGCTGCATGAGATTTGTGATGCAGTGGGGAGATGCATATGGAAGGCCTGTGCTCAGATCTCTCGGTCATGCACCCCATTAGGTCCTGCTGTTGATGCTGTTGCTATCAAAGCTGAAGTAAACTGCTCAGCAGTCGGCTGTATGCTTACGCACAAGGACGGAGACCGGCTAGCGATCACACTATACTGCTAGGATAGGCCTATCTATCTTGTAATTAGGATGTGTGAGTAGGCTACAGGGAGGTAACTTAAGGCTCACAAACAGCCGAGTGTTTTGGTGTAAGATCAGCCTGATTTGCAGTGCACTGCGGGTGATGTTAAACTAAAGGTACATTCCTTATAGGATTTCATCTATACTGAAGAATTGCATCATGCAGATTCTCAGACTTTGCAGAATCAAAACAATCTAAAGAGGATCAATTGCCCTGAAGACAAACAGAATGATGAAAATGCCCAGAATGAATGGGCTGAAGGATTCAACCCTCTATGTGTTGAATAGCCCCTAATGTGTTTGGGTTTTGAGATAACATGCAGTAAATACTTGCATTCTTCTGCTCATCACAAAAAATCCAATGGCAGCTTTCACATTTGCTTCCCATCACTGGTGATTCCTGGGGAGGCGTTGTTTTTGCAGCACACAACAGTGCTGCTCTGTTGTAATTGTCTAGATTTTGCAAAGGGCCACTCATCTTTCATTCCCCTGCCAACACACATGCATATTCGTGGAGGTGAAACTAACATGCTTAGTTGTTGTTTTCCTGCTTTACCATTCTTCAGGGCGACTTAGTTCTGGTGTGGATTTGCTCCCATCGCGCCGGCAGCAATGTGCCTGTGTCTCTGGGAGAGGGATGGCATCAGCTGGCAACGGATGGCAGCAATTCAAACCATGGTTCCTTTTTCTGTGGGCGCTCCTGTTCAGCAAAGTATGAAGCCAGGGGGAGGTTGCTATGTACCTTCCTTTCTTTATTAATTCTTCCTGTTTTGATTTTCTTTAATTCCATTCTTTACCCCCACCCTGTGTCTGAGCCTCATCCTTGCACAAACATTGTTCTGCTGGCTACACTACAGGCGTGGCCGATGAGATGGTTTCTCTTCAGCTAACTAGGCTGCTCACATTGGAAAATAAGCAGTGAATACAGAGACGTGAGGTTGGATAACATTTAAGAAAGAAATCTCAAGTTTGTGTAAAACAAAAAACAACAGACTGTAATGTGATCAAAGACTAGAATTGAAAAGGAGATGTGAAAGAGGATAGCAAAGAAAGAGAGTGTTTACCAGAGTCAAAAGAGACCAAGAGGTGTCTGTCAGTGACAAAAGGTTGTTCATCCTATTGCCAACCCGGCCTTATCCCTTTAGTGTAGCGCTCTGGTTTTAGGTTTGCAGAAAGACTCTGGCGTGAAATTCTGCTAAGCATGGTTGGGAGCCGCAGAACATGGAACACGGATGAGCCGGGATTAGGGAGGCCCAAAGCCCTCCCTTCATCTGCGCCTTGTAGGGTGTCTGTGATCTGGATGGTGCTCAGTGGGCGACACATGCCTGTCAATGTCCACTGGCTGCACACACAGCGAATCAAGGTCTTGCACGGAGTGACGGGCCACACGCCACCTCAACAAATCCCCCACTCTTCCACAGTGCCACTCATCTATACACCTCCGGCCGCCAAACTGCCCCCTCCTTGCCTCAAATTTCCAGTCCAGTCTTTATCACCCCTTCTGTTACCCCTCCACATGACTCTATGTTCTCACTGTGATCTCATCACGTCTCAAACCCAACTAGGCCACTTAGCCAGATGTATGTGCTACTGGAGGTGTTGCATATTTTCAGGGGTTTTGATGTTTGCCTGTGAGTCCAAGTCAGGCTTGGCCTTATGCAAAATCATATTGCATGGTGCATGGGTGTGAATTTAGTGTCTGAGCTCAGTCTTTGTGTGTCCATCTGCGCGCACTGATGACCGTGCGTGTCAAGGGCCCATATGCTGTCCTCCTGTCTCCTCTTTCTGTTCCTGTCTTTAAGGCCAGCCATACTTGCACACGCTTTTCATCTACAGTCAATACCTATTGAGCTGTTCATGAAAGGGAAATGACAGCTAGTTCATAACTTCCAAGGCTGATCGATAAGTACCTGCACAAGCTCAACAAAACATTCCTGAATCACTCCTCTCTTCAAGAACTCATCCCCCCGAAAGCACCTTTTTAGGCACAGCATACCTGACTGAAAAGAAAGCCCTAATTTATGTGGAAAATGTTTGATTTTAACACAATACTAGAAGCCGTGCAACATGTAGGATTACGAATGACTCTGTAAGGGCTTTATTACAAAAGAAGCTATTTATACTTGACCTTTTAGCAGGTGATGTACAAGGGGTTATTGCGCAAGTGTTTTGAAGAATTTCATCCAATGAAGACTGTAAAGTGTCTGCATACTGGGATTTATATGGTATAAGTCTGTGCATGGATTGAAAAGTGTCTGAGGGCACATTCATAAATATGCACTTGTGAGGGTGTTTGTGTGACTGTTGCATATATTGTTTCAGTAAATGTGAAAGAAATAAGGAAAAACTGCACTTTACATGGCACCAACTTATCAGCTGAACTCAGGTGAAATCTTTGATCCTCTAAATCTACGTTGAGTCATGAAGGGAAGATGTAGATGAAGGGGAAGCAGTTAAAAGGGATTTTTAAGTATTGAGTCATCAAATGAGATATTGATTCTAAGCTACTCCTATAAGTCAGCTGCAATTAATATTTGGTGAGGACAGTGTGTTTGACTGCTTAAATAGGTTTTTGCACGTTCTGTACATGCTTGAATTAGTGTATACGCAGCTATCAATTTTTCCTTTAGCATACATTCATTCTTCTTTTTGATGTTTGTTAGTGTGCATCCCTGTGTTTCTGCACTGTGCTTGTATGTGGCCGTTAATGGCTTGGCATCTCAGAGGTTAGGTGCAGTCACAACAAAGCCTGCAGCCCTCAAAAACACACATGTGTCCCCTGAGTCCAGGGATGTCGACACAGAAGACAGAGGAGTCTTTGAGGGCCAAACTAAGAAAGCTCAGGGCCTGAGAGCTAAGTAAAGGAAGAAAAACTAAGGGCGGATGTGGGGGAATAAATGATAAATATCTTTGCTTACATTTTCAAACATGAGAAGAAAGGGAAAAAAAAGTCCTCCCTCGCTCAGCTTAAAATACTGAACTTTGTCAAGGTCCGGTTGCGACCAGCCAGCAGGCAGCTGTGGCTCCAACACCTCTGTATCTCTGACTCTCTCTCTCTCTTTCTGATGCTTTCTCCCTCGACCTCCCGTTCAAAGCAAAGTTGGCTCCTTATTTATGTGCAAATTTGCTCTTAGGCCCTACGAGGGTGGCGCGCATGCTGAATCTCTCCTTTCTGGGCTTTAGCAGATTATCCCGCTGCTCCCTTTGGTCCCCGTCGCCCTAAGCCCAGCTGCCCCGACCTTTTGTCATTGAGACTTTCTCTTCTCGCCTTGGTGTCTTTCTTTACGTCTCTCCCCCCTCTCCCCCTTCCATCACATCACTCCATACACTTCCCCCCATGCCGCAAGGCCTGAACTCTACTATACTGCTCTAGACGCCACAGTCGTCACCCCCCGCCTCATCTCCCCCGCCCCACCCCCATTTTGTCCCTTGCCTCTCTACTCCGTCTTCTGCCTCCCTCCTTCACTCCCTCTCAAAGGCCCATTATATCGCTCTCTTCATGGACAAAGGACCCTGGAGAGACAGAGGGAGAGGGAGGTAGAGAGAGGTGGAACATGGCTGGTGCTTTGCTGCTCTCTCGTTCTTAATCGATGAAAGTGGCCCACGTGGAGCTCTGAAGGCTAATCGATACTCTTCCCTTCCACCTCCCTTTTTTTTCTCCTTATCTTTTTTCTTGACCGTCCGTTTTGTTGCTGACTCTGACAAAACGCTATAGCAGAGGGGGGGGGGGACACCCCTTGATCACTTCTCTCTGGGGGTTCCAAAGGATTGGTATATATGTATGTTTTTGATGAATGTGTGTGTGTGAATGTGTGTGTATGTGTGTGTAGGCAGGGGTGAGTTGTAGAACACTGGGCACTTGGAAAAGCGGAGCTGACGAAAAATAGAGAACCAAATCAACAATGTGACCTCCTCCGACCTCATCTGTATCCCTACACCAGCCTCCCATCCCATCCCACCCGCCTGACACACTTGCCCCTTTTCTCTCGCCGTTGCCTCCCTGCTGGGTTAGGTTGCTGAGCAAACAGAAGGCAAAGAGTAGACTCTTTCTCTGCCTCAGCTCGCCGTATGGGCACATGGAAGGATTTGGGAAGCCTCAGCCTGCTAAGCCACTTCATTGTATTCTTCTCCATCTTCCCACTCTCACCTCTCCCCTCTCTCTGTCTTTTGCTGTTCTCACACTGTCTGGGCTCTGTCTAGTCCGCATAAATATAAAAGCAGTGTCGTCATAGAAAGGCTTCACATCTGCTTGACTTTGAAAAAGTAGATTTTTATAGTTACCACCCTTTGACACTGAAGATAGACAAATAGTTCAATGTTTGCGAAAATATGTTAGATGGATGTATCCATTCTTGAACAGAAAACATGTAAAATGGGAGCTTTGTTTTGTCAGAGCTCTAAAAACATGGGTTGTTTTTATGCTATTTGCGCTTCATTAGATGGGGTACCTACTTTACAAGAGACAATATAAAGTTATAAAGTAAGCATTCTAGGCTTAATGGGCTATCACCAGACCAAGCTCAATCTTTTAAGATTGAACATTAGCCTGGGGAGTCTGCTCTGTATTTTCTACTGTAGAGGCGTGATCAACGGACATAGTTCAAATTACTCTGTACGCAATTGGAAAGTCCTTCAACCAATCAGACCAAAGATCCGGGAGACGTACTTTGCCGAACGGGTTGCTGCGCTTCGGTGGCCACGATGTTAAATGTTAACAAAACGCTGCTTGCCATTGCTTCTCTATCGTCATCGTGTTAAACGTGTCAATAGCACTCCAGGTGGGTAAGCCAGTTTGTGATTGGTCCCCGCAGATTTGTAACGGAAGCAAGATAGAAAAATGTACAGGTTTCCAGCCTGAGGTGCAAGGTGAAATCAAATTGGCGGCAGATAAGGTTGGGTTTATCCAGTCTAGCCTCTAGGTGTACATTTGAGCACAAAAATTATACTAACGATGCTCCCGAATTAGTAACAGGTTCTGCTACAACCTTCATTAGGTATATTTACCTGGCGAAGGGCCTTTTAAACTGAAACGTTATACTAAATAGTAAGTGATAGTGATAGTAGTACAAGTTTTTCCTCCAAAGGAGTAATGCATAAATATATGTTGGTACAGTATGTCTGTACTGTACATGTACATATGGCAGTATTGAACTAAAAAGCTGAAACAAATTTGTCTGACAGTTGTTTAACTTTATTAAGTTAGTTCACACATATATAAAGTTCACATAGTTTTGGTCAGATGATGCAAAATAACCTTTTCATTCATCAATTATCAATTGTTGTAATCAACTATTCAACTACTGGTCTCATACATTTTGCTTCCATACAGTCATTTCTCTTCAAGGTTTGTAATCTTTTCTATTTGGATGAAATCAGATGATTGATTCAAATCAAATGAGGTAAAATGGATTTAGACAGAGGAACTTATGTTATCTCGGTCTGACTCTCTCGAACACACCCGCCCACACTCAATCGCACACATACACATCACTTATATAACACTGCACCCCCAGGACCTTGTGCCTCTCTCTTCATTGCTTCACACACCTGTCTAACTGGATATTTAACAACTTTTCCCCTTCCCTATCACCCTCCCAACACCAGCTAAGAGAAACAATTATGCTCAACTCTGCCACTGAAATGACAATGCGACATCCTCTTCACTTTACACCTCCCGACTGTTAACCGTATGGTAATTACCTTTCTGCGGCATCTTCACAGTCACTTTATTAGTCTCCTAACAAGGCTTTTTAAAATATAAATAGCAGCCAATGAAATGGCAATTAACCTTGCAAATACGTATAAATGACTGTCCAGGAGACAAGGATGTCGGCAGAGATTGTCAGAGGGAGGGAGTAAAAGAGAGGAAGAGGGAGAGATGGGGATAAAGAGGGGGGAAAAGCAGAAAGAAACACGCAGGGAATGGTGGGAGATGATGTCGCCCATAGGCAAACTGCTCCCACGGGCCATTGTTTGTTGTGTCTGCGCTGGACCATTGTTTCGGTCCCTATTAACCTCTTGGCCCTGTGTGCAAGAGCGGGAAAGGATGGGCGGATTCAAAATGACAGACATGGCCCAGTGACATGGGAGGTGAGGAGTGGTTTTAACAGGGGCTTAGGGGCAGTGGGGACCCTCGCTGTCTGTCTAAAGAGGGGGGGGGGGG
>NC_045738.1:14423322-14423855 GCF_008692095.1 Etheostoma spectabile | reverse complement strand
GGGGGGGGGGGGGTCTGCAGGGGCTGTGTGTAAGTGTGAGAGAGATGGAGAGAGTGTGTTAGTGGGTATGTCTAGCTGACCAGAAGGGGGAGGAGTTGGCCAGCCCAAGCCGAGTAATGTTATCCCTGTCGCTATCTTTGTACGTCAGGCAGACAGCCCTGATGCGTCTCCTGTCCTGGAGTGAGCTAACAAAGTTGTAAGATTTCACTCCGGACAATTTGACGCTTGCCATGAAACTTGACTTGTGATAGGGTTGTGGTTGCACACTGTGATTCTATTATTCTGCATTTGTTGTACTGTATAGTTCTTGATTGTATAATTTAATTCTGTTTCTCTATTTTGTAATGTTACAACTGTTATTGCTGCCTACTCAGTACTCACATTTTTTTCCTCCTGATCTTGATCAAGGTCTGAGTGTTGACAAAGCAGTCTCTTTGAGATCTTCTGAGAATGTTGGAAACTATATACATTATCAACTTGACTTTACTTGATCTCCTAGTACATTAAAGCTTCAGTAGGTAACTTTTGTAAAA
>NC_045738.1:14419100-14423312 GCF_008692095.1 Etheostoma spectabile | reverse complement strand
TACATATTTGTTAAAACTGTCACTATGTCCTGACTTAACCTGAATAAGAGACAGATAATCTGTGAAAAAATCAAGCTCCTGTGTCTCCTCTCTGTGCTCCTCTTCCACTTGCAGAAAACACCCGCTCCCGGTCAGAAACAGCCAATCAGAGCCAAGGACTGTCTTGCAGTGTCAATCACTCTCGTGTACGCGCTGCTCATACCCTCCCCCGCAGCGGCGTAACGGCTCAAGATTGCTAGTGCACTGCAGCTGTGCTAATCGCGGAGAAACAACTTTTCAGGAAAACTGCCAATTTCTCGAGTGACACCTGCTCAGAAAACAAAGACGGGCAAACAGAAGAAACCGATGATGAAAGCGAGCTAAAAAGAAGAATTAAACCGAGCCCGAATAAAACGAGGGTCAACATCGAGCGCTTTTCAGAGGTGGAGGGAGCTACGCCTACTGGAAGGATTCAACACGGATTCTGAGCTAGCGTTAGCCACATTTCTGCTCGACATGTAAGTATCCCTGCTTGTTTGTTTATTTAAAGAACAAGCGTACCACAACTAAGATATCGATGGTTACAGTATCACTGGTGATAGCGCAAATTTCATTTAACTCTGTAGCTTGTTGCTAAATCTTACAGTTAGCTTGTAGCACGGCAGGACTGTTGTAGCAGGTGAAGATTAACTTTACTTGCAAACTCTTTCACCCTCAGTATAAGTAATATTGTTTCGATGCCTACATTTAGTAAGCCAAAAGGTGTTTTTGTCGATCACAATAACTGTAGCTATGGTTAAACTACTTTTATTGTGCGCTGTCCCTGTCAACGTTTGGCAAGGCAGAGTTCTACTTTTGATTATTTTTTAACATACACGTTTTCTTCCCCCTAAGGATGTAATTCGTAAATCAAATGTCTGACACAAATTCTTTATGCTCCTTCAACAGGTCAGACATGGCCCAGACCAGAGGCACTGAAGGTCGTTTTCAGTCCAAATCAAAATGTTCAGTATTTCCTTGTGCAGGAGTACTTTGCAAAAAAAGCTGATTTATTTACCCATATGCAAAATAAAACCTAAGACATTTCTAAGATGTTGTTATTCCTTGGCTTATTGAGCTTCCTCACGGATTCACATTCCTACTGAAAGTTTACTGTTTTAAATTGATCCAAAAAATTCAGTAATGTATTGTGTAACGTGCTACTTTTGTTCACACAATGAGCGATTACATAAATAATTTTAAACCCTTTTTATTGAAAAAATTTACAACACTTTTAATAAAATTTTAAATAAGCAAATTTTTTACATAAACTATACCCTCCTCAGAATAAATCCCCTGTATTGTCCTTGAGGATGTGGAAAGCATCGGTGGCCCTGCTTACTAGCCTGCGCGTTCACGGCAGGCTCTGCTGTGAGGGAGGAGCTGTGGAGGGGGGGCTGTAGCGCAGCAGAGAGCAAAGGGGAGGGACCTGTAAGGTGTGCTTGTTCAAATTTTTTGGCTAAGTCCACGTTTTCTCAGAACTCCCTACTGCAGCTTTAACTCATACATACATAAACCCTGATAGCCAGACAGTCAGCAGATCATCCAAAGCTGTCTCTGGATATACAGAACAGGCAAATGCATTTTTGTCATGTCTAAAAATAATGATCTACATTATATATATATATATATTATATAATAATATTATATATATATATATATATACTATACTCACCGGCCACTTTATTAGGTACACCTGTCCAACTGCTCGTTAACACTTAATTTCTAAGCAGCCAATCACATGGCGGCAACTCAGTGCATTTAGGCATGTAGACATGGTCAAGAGAATCTCCTGCAGTTCAAACCGAGCATCAGTATGGGGAAAGAAAGGTGATTTGATTGACTTTGAACGTGGCATGATTGTTGGTGCCAAAGGGCTGGTCTGAGTATTTCAGAAACTGCTAATCTACTGGGATTTTCACGCACAACCATCTCTAGGGTTTACAGAGAATGGTCCGAAAAAGAAAAAACATCCATTGAGCGGCAGTTCTGTGGGCGGAATGCCTTGTTGATGCCAGAGGTCAGAGGAGAATGGCCAGACTGGTTTGAGCTGATAGAAGGGCACAGTGACCAAATAACCACCCTTACAACCAAGGTGGGCAGAAGCATCTCTGAACGCACAGTACGTCGAACTTTGAGGCGATGGGCTACAGCAGCAGAAACCACATCGGGTGCCACTCCTTTCAGCTAAGAACAGGAAACTGAGACTACAATTTGCACAAGCTCATCGAAATTGACAATAGAAGATTGGAAACGTTGCCTGGTCTGATGAGTCTCGATTTCTGCTGCGACAGTCGGATGTAGGGTCAGAATTTGGCGTCTACAACATGAAAGCATGGATCCATCCTGCCTTGATCAACGGTTCAGGCTGGTGGTGGTGGTGTCATGGTGTGGGAATATTTTCTTGGCACTCTTTGGGCCCTTGGTACCAATTGAGCATCGTTGCAACGCCACACTCACCTGAGTATTGTTCTGACCATGTCCATCCCTTTATGACCATAATGTACCCAACTTCTGATGGCTACTTTCAGCAGGATAATGCGCCATGTCATAAAGCTGGAATCATCACAGACTGGTTTCTTGAACATGCAATGAGTTCGCTGTACTCAATGGCCTCCACAGTCACCAGATCTCAATCCAATAGAGCATCTTTGGGATGTGGTGGAACGGAGATTCGCATCATGGATTTGCAGCCGACAATCTGCGGCAACTGTGTGATGCCATCATGTCAATATGGACCAAACTCCCTAGGAATGCTTCCATCACCTTGTTGAATCTATGCCACGAAGAATTGAGGCAGTTCTGAAGGCAAATGGGAGTCCAACCCGTTACTAGCATGGGGTACCTAATAAAGTGGCCGGTGGTATATATACAGTAAATAAAGTATTCCAATACCAGTTGATGTCATGGGATTTATGATAACACTAGCCTGGATGTATCTTACAGTTTAGACTTTCAAACATAAACTTATCCAGTTTAGCAAAATCCCCTCTCACCTTTTCTTTCTCTCGTTGGTGAAAACGTACAGAAGGCTGTTGGTCCTTGCAAAACTGCTGTTCCTTCATGAATAGATGTGGCACTGCGTGAGTGAGTGTCACATCAAGAAGTCACTAGGAAAAAAACTTTTGTCGCTTTACATGGGGACACACCATTTCCTGCAAATGAGGGACGCAATATCTGCCTCCTCTTATGTGTCCAAGTATTACAGGATTGTGAGAACAGGCGAGCTAACCCCTGTGAGCCTTACCTGTGCTCTAGTCAGGGGTGAAACGACAACTCTTTGCCACACATTGAGAGCCAGTGGGAGGAAGAAGCTGGAGGAAGGTAGCCCTAAGGAGGATGAACTGTGGGATTTAGAGTCCTGTGGGTAGGGTAGGCATGCCAGATATTCTAGCTGAAAGTCCTGTGGATCAGATGAAGCTGTCAAGCAGGGCAGTGAGATGAGAGCCATAGGGAGAGGGAGCTTGGAGATGGAGGCCAGGCAGGGAAGCTCATTGCATAGCAGAGACAGAGAGCTTAGGCTGAGGATCAGGGTTGTTTTACAGGAAACTGTCAAAGGTAGGGAGAGAAAGGGAGCTGAGATAGAGTGTGACTAGAGAATCAATGAGGTGAAGAAATGGAAAGTTTAACTCAAAATAATTCCCACAAAGATCAGACTAGGAAACAAGGTTAAACTCAGTTTTGGCTTGATTTAAATTATGAACTGGGCACTTTAGTGTTACAGCAGACAACTGTGTGGAAACGTTTGTGAAATCAGCTGCCACTTAAACTAACTTAAACCATTTGAGTTAGCAGACATAAAGGGTCAGGCAATGAAAATCTCAGAGTAGACTCGACAAGACATATGAGCAGTGTTTAACGTGTCGTTGTGTGTCTGGACTTCACTCGTCTGGGAAGCCTGGGAAAGTAGTGTTAAATTACGCAGAAGGAGATAGCGGGACCCTGTCAGGATATGGTGTGGCATTGTGGAGAGTGCAGTGGATGGACGTGGCACTGGTTTGTGCCCCCCGGAGTGCCCTGTCAGGCCTCATGACCGCATTGTGGAACCGCACTCAGACACACAGACACACACACACACACACACAAATATAAATACACACATGTATATACACACACACAGACACACACACACACATTACATGGATGTGGAGGGGTCAGAGGGAAAGAGACACACACACACACACACACACACAC
>NC_045738.1:14414786-14419088 GCF_008692095.1 Etheostoma spectabile | reverse complement strand
ACACACACACACACACACACACACACACACACACACACACACACACACACAAATAGATTTCAGGAATGTGGAGGGATTAAAGGGCATCCGAGGGAAAGAGAACCATGGACTCTATCTCCTTCCTCTGGAGTTTGTCATACATTAGACTCTATTGTTTTTACTACAGCCCATCCTTTATTGAAATTATTAAAAGTTATATAAATCAAGTTATTAACTACACATTGAGTGTGGTGAAGCACATATTCAATTTTAATGTTTTATTTTTAGATTTATCTCAGTATTTTATATACAAATACAGATACGAGTTAGATAAAGTTATTTATCAGCAACTTGGACTCTGCTAACAGGTGAATCAGTTTTCACTGTACATGTGTAAATACATGATATACCGATACAATACATGTGATTTTTGCAGCGCAAGTCCCAAACTGAAACTCCCCATACAACTTGACACTCAGATTATTGATCAGCAAAGCATTGATCATACAGCCTGACAAACTGTCACACTATTCATTAACCAGCAACAAGCATTAACATGCATTTACTTTGTGCGTCAAGCGGCCCTCTGCTCTCCTTTGCTCCGCTAAAGATACGCGCCAGGTCTATTTTTGCACGAGCCGCAGGCCATTCAGACAGGAAGGCAGGAAGTGAAACAGTGAGAGAATTTGGTCATTTTACCAAAATAAGAAGTGTTAATGAATGTGTTTTTAATAATTCCAAATTCCTTTGCACTATTTTTGATAATGGACTCCACAGAAAGTGTTATCATACTGTATTGAGACACATAATAAGTAAATGTCCTTGTACCTTTTCTGTTGTTATCTTCTGTCTGGATCCACTGATTCCGTCAAACCTCTTTTGTCTGCTTCAAGGTGCTACAGAATGTCATTCAACCCTCAGTCGGACTCTATTTTTTATTTTTATTTTAAATTTTTAAGATTATTTTTTAGGCATTTTCAGCCATTATTTTTGACAAGACAGCTGAAGAGATGAAAGAGGAGAGAGAGGGGGAAATGACATGCAGCAAATGGCCACATGTTGTAGTCAGACCCGGGCCCACTGTCTCGGGGAGTAAAACACTATTTATGGGTGTCCACTCTACCAACTGAGCTATCCGGGCGCCCATGACTGTCTGTTGTGCTGTGGGGAGCTAAAACCTTGATGTAAAAAGTTGGTGGTTAGCTGACAGACATGGTCAAACCATTACCGTAGGTTGGGATTGTTGCATACAGTAGGTGAATGTCTTCATTTGGTATGTCTACAGCAGTTGAGGTGTTGGGAAACATTGTGTGGTGGAACATTTCTTTGATGGC
Source organism: Etheostoma spectabile (assembly GCF_008692095.1). Taxonomy (NCBI): domain Eukaryota; kingdom Metazoa; phylum Chordata; class Actinopteri; order Perciformes; family Percidae; genus Etheostoma; species Etheostoma spectabile. The sequence continues at coordinate 14,417,775 of NC_045738.1, read as the reverse complement.
TAGGGTGTGGAACCAATTGCATTTTGGCATTCAGCATATTCTGCGACACTTCAGGGGTTTACAAATCGGATTAATAAACGCTTAATTACTTTAAAAGGAAATTCCTCTGGCTTTAATCGAATATTAATCACTGCTTATCGTTGTCTTTTAGTCACACTTAATTACCATGCTTTTCTGCTTTTTTGTCTCTTCTGTTTTCTGGGGTGTGCACAGATAAAACAGTGTTCTGCATGGCTGAATCACTGCCTTTATTCCTAATATACTTGATTATCTTTTATATCAGTCTATTTTTTTTACTCCATTAAAACCCTGTTTTAGAGTGGATTGTTAAAACCTTGAATGTATATTTCTTGCAATACTATATATTAAACCATTCAAAATATAGGAAAACTGTATAGAAAAAAAACTCTTCTGTGGATGAACACATGGTGGATGCTGAACTGTACTTCAAGGTTTCACATGTGGTAAAAGTAATGAGTTTTGAACAATCTAGTACAGGTCAAGCTGAATAGTTTACATTTGTTGTTAATGTAGATTTACAAGGTAAGGGGTCACTCTCACGCCCACTACGCATCCATTACCTGTGGCTATACTAAGAGATGGACGTTTTGGCCAACCTATCACATGTGGAAGCTTAGGCATTTGTCTCCAGGGCACTGACTGACCACACGAGCTTTGCTGTGTCCAACCCGAATATCCCCTGACATGTCGCTCTGGCGCCCAGAGAGGATAATTCAACCTGATTGGCTAGCTCTGCTGGAAGGCATGATTCTGGCCTGTCCAGCACCACACATCACTGTGGCCCAGGGGCATCGTGGGAAGGGGGGAGGAGTGTGTTATCCTGGTCTAGTTAACACCGGTGACTGAGATGAAGGAAGAGCCTATTGGTTGAAAAAATCTATATGATGTTTTGGTAAAAAATACTCCCAAACCTTCATTTTGTAGTTGTCATTCATTCAGGGATTTTCTTTTTTAATATCTGAGGTATCTGGCCACTTTCTTCTGTCTTGCTTTCTCACACAGTTTCCTCCCCAACTCGATAAATGCTTGGATACACATATGTGCAAACGGTGTGCACTCTAGCATGTGCTCCTCTTTTGTTTCTCGATTGTGACACAAAGTGCTATGGGCCAAACCGGGCAGCGCAAGGGATGCTTAGCCCGATTCTGTCTCTCTCAGTGCCCTCGGATGCCCTGCAGGCTTGAGAAAATGGCCTGGGAGACTTTGCCATGTGCCCTGCTTCCGTCATATATGACCAGTCCACTCCCTTACCACTGCAAACTAAGGTACTCTGGCTACCATAGAAGAAATAGATCAATTAAAAGCTTTATAGCTTTGCTAATGGTCTCTGATGTTTGAGCGCCAGTGGAGTTTTTCTAGAGCAATGAATGAATTGCCAGTGAACCAGCGACCCTGTTATTTCACTGATGCTCATATTAGTTTGTTTTGCTCTCACTGTATTACTCAATTTCAAATTGGGTTGCATACAAAAATATCTTTAATGCACTATTTTGAATATGAGTAATCCAACCAACAAATACGTATATACGAAAAGTAATATTCCTCAGACTGAAGAATTAGCTGTTTTTGTTTTGTTATTGCTTTTTTGGGGGGGGGGGGGTAATGTCATGAAACCTCCCCTGTCTCTGATATCAGTAATAAGAGAGGGACTGGCATAGAGCGCAGCAGGAAAGTGATTAATGTAGTGCAGTTCCTGCCACATCCTGGCACAATACATCCTCTGGTAGGTATTGCCAGCTGGTTCTTCTTCCTTCCTGCAGAGAGTAGCAGTTCCAGTCTCCACTGTAATAGCAGCAGCAAATTAGACTTTCTACAAATGAACTATACCCCCCTTTTTCCTTTACCATATCATCTTCAAGGTGAGGGTGGTGGTAATGGTGGTGAGGGGAGATGTAGAGCGCAGCCGATTATCCCCTAATTAACGCTGATACCTCCCCCATGGACAATGTCCCATCCCATCAGTGGGCCGCCGCGTCTTAATGTTAGGTGCTAACTGCCTCCCTCACATATGTCAGTCCTCGTTAAGGGACTATGCCGCGTGGTAATGTCCTCCCGTTTAATGGCTTGTAAAATGATGGTTAACACTCACTATTTGGCTTCCCTCCGTTTTTTCTTTTCACCGCCACAGCGAGATGACAGATACAGTATGATCGAGCACTCGTCGGGGAAGTTAATTGCTAGCAGAGAGGACCTTGTGTATGAAGTGAGATAGTTGAAAGAATGTAAATGATTGGCCCCTTGGCTACATGTTAAAATGTTGAACCAGTCGTACTCACAATTTGGTTATGGGTGACTCGTTAGGGTGACTGTTATCTGGCCAGCCACAGGCTAAATAGATGTATGAGGTTTGAAATTATTAGTTGTCCATTACTAAATTATTCATCAGACCAGGCTGCTTCATTAATAAAATACAGTTTTACCACAGCTATGTCATAATCATTAACTATGATCAATGACACACAAGTGCACATAGGCAAAACCTCACAGGCAACTCCCTATCTTAACAATTAAATGTTTTTCTTTTGACCCCCACTTCTGCATTCATTAACCAATACCCATGTCTTAGAAATCTATTACGCCGGGCGCCCGGATAGTTTGGTTGGTGGAGCGGGCGCCCATGTGTGGAGGTTTACTCCTCGGCGCAGCGAGCCGGGGTTCGACTCTGACCTGCAGCCCTTTGCTGCATGTCATTCCCCCTCTCTCTCCCCTTTCATGTCTTCAGCTGTCCTATACAGATAAGCGCCTAAAATTCCCCAAAAAATAATCTTAAAAAAAAGAAGAAATCTCACACAACATAACTTTACTTTGTCTGCAAGGCAGTAAAAGCAAGTGAACTGTCACTTCTCAATATGCGTGCGTTTTCGTTAGACAACAGTAAGAATTCTTTTAATGTCAAGAGCTTTGCCTCTTTTTTCTCTCTGCATCTCCTTACCCGCTCGCGCCCCAACCCTCTCTCTCTCTCTCTCTC
>NC_045738.1:14411655-14414776 GCF_008692095.1 Etheostoma spectabile | reverse complement strand
TCTCTCTCTCTCTCTCTCTCTCTCTCTCTCTCCATCTATGCATTTGTGTTGCATTATGAAAAAAGCAAACACGATTATTTTTGATTTCCCGTTTGCTTGAGCAGTACATTTGGCCCACCCCTCTCTCCCCCGACCCTCTTGATTGAGGGCTAATGAAAAAGCTGTCCTGAGCGTCGCTCCCTCCCTGTATCCATTAAGAATAATTAGACGGGAACAATTTTGATGCCTGTAACCTCGGCGAGTGTGGCTAATGGTGTTATAAATTGCTCCTTGTCCTGGGCCCTGCACGCATTGGCGCGCAGTGGTGGGGGCGAGACGCTTAATTCAAAAGCACTCTGTCAACAGCACTGATTTGTGTGGTTAATGAGAGCGTTTAAAACAACAGGCGCAGCTCATGCATCCTAATGCCGATGGCAGGAGCAGGTTCGATAAAGAGGCTTGTCCACCATAATTAGCCACGACAAACGCCCAGGATTAAGAGACAGGGGCCGAATACAGTGTGCCCTCTTAAAATGGGCCCTGTTTGCTCCCACTCTGCCTGTCTTTGACTGAGTCTCTCCTTATATCCTGTCTTTAACAGCATGACTAACTGCAGTGTTTCTGTTATCTCTGTCTTTTGGGCTGACTGCCATGTTTTCTTTTATAAATCATTGTAGTTTTTCTTTCTGTCTTTCTACGTTTATACTATATTGGTTTCCGAGGCAGTAGAAGTAGTTGAAGTCTAAGAAAGCTCATTGGGTCAGGGACTTCCGGTGGGTGGTGGCGTTCAGACCTTACCAGCAGGGCTACATGTTCTCCGCTCACAAAATCTAACATGTTCTCCCCTGAGGAGTCAACCTATTTTTCCACTGATCTTCACTATTTTTTTCTCACTCTCTCTAGTGAACTGTTCTGTCTGTGTCCCTTACACCTGTGCAGTCTCTATTTATTCTCCTTTTTTAGATCCTTTTCCATGTGTTTTTTCTAGACCATACGCAGCTCTCCCTTTTCTTTTTTTGTCTGCTTACTTTACCTCACTGGCTAGCTTTTACAGCCTTACAGTAAAAGGGTCAGATGGCTGAATGCCTGTGGGTTTAAGGCCTTAGGCTAAGAGGAGGCAGAGTCCTCAAACTATAGCAATGCCCAAAAGCTGTCTCTTTGTGCTCAATTGAAGATTAGGAGTGATATTCAGAGATAAGAAAGGGAAGAAAGTGCATATGTGGAGAGGAAAAGGAAAGACCGATTGAAACACATACAAAGAGATTTACACTGGAATCAAGGACTTTCATGGCAAGGGACTTGAAACGATAAATATAACGGTTAAAACGAGGGTAACTTTTATCCTTGCCTGTGCTGTGTGGTAAAGGAGCCTCTAATATGTTTTAATCAGCCGTCTTCTGCAGAAGGTCTTCCAAAGGACTGTGTCTGTGTCTCTGTAATGGATGGAGAGTGAGAGAGTGACAAAGCCAGGTCCACGTTAAAAGGTGTTCAATTCCCCTGTAAATGCATGCTGACAAGATTAATTGAGCATTGCAAATGGTAAACTCTGAAACCCACACCTCAAAAAGCGGACACACATGCACACAAAGATGAAGGTCTTGACACAAATACCCACACAAACAGGCTGAAACACACACCCAAGGACTCATATATGCATACAGACACATGCATGTTGTGTTCATGAACACACATTAGTCTGCACATACCCACGAATATGCACACACACACACACACACACACACACACACACACACACACACACCCCTGCTGGCCTCCCTTAGCCTACTTCCACGTGTCTTGCCCAACACAAATGACTTGATGGGCAGTTAAATGCAGGGGTCGGGGGTTAAATGAACACCGTTGTTTATGAGGATGCGGTGTGAATCCATTTGCATTCTAATATTCTCTCTATTCTGAAAGACACACACATGCACACACACACACAAGGCCCGTTACGGGCAAAAGGAAGGGTGCAAGAGGAGGGGAGGTGACTGGTGGACGGCTTGTTTTAAAATCCCATTATCAACTTATTTATGGAATTCATGGCCCAACAACCTCTGTGACCTTGTTTTGTTAAACATGAACCAGACACGATTCCAGCACGTGGTGCTGCCTATTAGCTTTTGTTTTCAATAGCCTTAAAATGTCAGCAACTTCAATCACCCCTTGGGCAGCTTTCCACTTGTGTGTTTTGGCTCTCATCAAATGGACACATGGTACACAAACACAGTCTCACACGCTTACACATACACATCCATAAGGGCACACAATCATTCACACACATAGTATGCTTGCATTTAAACATGCCCACTTGCATGCAAATGTAGAAATGTACACACAAGCAAACACAAAATCTAAAATGCATCCATAAACAAACATTCCCACTCGTACTATCCCAAAACCAAGACATCCAGACAGACATCATCCCATCCCAGACCAGACCCCATTACTCCCTGTCTATATTTGTGTTTGTTTGAAATTTAACCTAATCTCTATGGCTAGTCATGGGCTGACACACAAGAATGAAATCCATGCAAATCCCAACAACCTCTTTACCTTAATGCTCCTTTTTAAATGTGGAAGACCACTTTATTTCCGTCCAGCTATCAGCACTGGGGCTAGGCACCGAACATTGTTACTTTTTATGGCACCAAACGAAATACTGCGATCCTACGAGTAGTGAAAAATGATTTATCTTTCGGTGCCAAATTTCAGTTCCAAAAGCGTCTGTGAGCCAGTAATCATGTAGCATACTTGCATGTAAGGACCTAAAGTCGCTGACGATTGGCTGTCTTACGTAACCTAAAACACGTCATGTGAAAGAGACACCATCACGTGGTCAATTTCTGAAGATACTCAAACTCACAGGTTAGCGCTTGGAAGCACAAACGGGAGGGGGAGGGGATGGGATAAGGATAAAGGAGGGGCGAGCTAGTCTCAGTTCTGTTTGAAAATATTTTGAACGGCAACAAGAAGTAACAGTAACGTCACCCAACATGGCTTAGAGCACCTTTAAGTTAGTTCTACATTAGTTCAATGTTAACAACACGGCAGTCACCAAGTTTATTGTTAATGGTTTGTGTCATTATGCAGTTTGCACTAAAAAAGTCTTTGTTTACATTCCTTTGCATTTTAGTTAGTT
>NC_045738.1:14411538-14411645 GCF_008692095.1 Etheostoma spectabile | reverse complement strand
CCTGTACACAATGTAATTTGTTTATTTATTTATTATTTATAACATGTTCATGTTGTGGCAAAAAGGTTTCTCTTTTTTTGGTAATTTTGGCCCAGTTGGGATTGATA
>NC_045738.1:14407445-14411528 GCF_008692095.1 Etheostoma spectabile | reverse complement strand
GTATCTGACTGGCGCACCCCTATCCAAAAGCACAACCAGTTCTTTTAATTGTACTCTGAGTGAATGTGTTACCAGCATTTTTTAATTTTGATAACTGTTTTGATTCACAATTAGGGTGGAAAATACAAGTTTTGTGTTTAATGTATTTTTGTTGATGTGGAAATAGATTTTTAAACATATGGTATTGAAAAAGAAAATTGTTACGGAACCGGCATCGAAACCTAGGTATCGAAATTGGTAGTGGATCAAAAGGTTTTGAACAATACCTAGCCTTAATCAGCACCGCACATCGGTCCACAACCACTCATTACATGTAAACAAACTAAAGAGTTATTCAAAGATGCTGTCATCTCCATGACGAGAACGTTTCTGCTGGGAAATGGGGAGTAAGATGAAGCAGCTGAGAGTTTGCAAGCTTGAATGGAAAGACAGGCTTCACTTTAAATGGTGAAAAGTGCATGTCTTTGTACAGTTCATCTATGTTTTATTGTGTGTTTGTATAATTGTGGGTCTGAGTAGTCACACCATTTATAGTCCCTTACTCTCTGACTTGTAGTGCTGGGGTCATGAACAGTTAGATGTATAAGAATCATCTAGCTGTTCTCCATCATTCTTTGCCACACTCAGGGCTCTATTTGAATTAATCCTGCCCAATGCGTCATGGGCATGCCAAGCTCATTTTTGGTATTTTGAATTGCAGAGCTGGTAAGAATCATTAATGCCATAACAAAACACAAGTAAAGGGTTGAATTTAGGAAGGTTTTTCTGGGTGGGTCTTTACCACCCCGACAAAAAAATACCCTAACAGTCAAAACAAAAACAAAAAACACCTTACACAAAATATGGAAATACAAGTGAAAGAATAGATTGAAAGAGAAACTTACTATTTCTATACTTGGCTTTGAAAATCAAGACCTACCCTACCCAACAATGTATTCTTGAAGTGTTGTTGCATTTGCACTCAAAGCACATGCTAGGCTCTCAGCAACGACAGGAGTACATCTCAGTTCCGCATTTCTGTTTAACATGACAAGAAATGATAATGCTGAGAAGTTCTTAGTGCACACAATATTGTTAATGGTTTAATTCCACACACGTTTCCACTTCCAATCCTTCATTCCTCAGGTTGCTTCCCTATTTAATGACATTGCCCAGTGTGTAAATATAATGTTATTATGCCTGTTTCAATAAAGAACAGAGATAACATACTACAGTTCTACAGTATTTAATTGTCTCTTTCTTCTTATTTGCCCACACAACTCTCAACAAATGCCATTGGCAAAGAGCAAGTATTTGAAGAGGGCAAAAGTAAAATCGAGCCACAGACTGCCCCCGTGTGTCTTACATTATTCAACGAGGCTCCAGCTGTGAGGCATAGAAGATTAAATCCCCCACATTGTAACATATGCCAACTAAAAGACTTTAACACTGGTGTGGGCCAGTGCCACCAGGCAAAAAACAGACTGAAACAACAACAGTTAGGCAGCCCTCATGTACTCCATGATACATTTCTATCCCTTTGAGAAGATCAAGTCTAACACTGATTAACATTTAGTGATCACATGTGGCAGCTATAGGTCTGCCACAGGCCAAACTTCACTACTCAAAGTCAATCCATTATATATTGGCCCAAAAATATAGTTAATGGTCTTAGAATTGAATTCATTATCCTTGGGTTTGTGTGCAGGCCGCAACACTAGCCACTGAAGCAGCACATTAACAACTGTTTGAATATTGAGGTTTTTTCAGTCTCTCTAAGACTTTGAAACACACTTTATTTTTTAGTTAAAGAAAACATAGGTTTCACTGATTTCCAAACGGGACGAAAATCTGTCTTTGAAGGCAAGAGCAGATACATATAGTACACAACTTTAGTAAATGGTCAGCAAACATAGCAAGAATCATTAAAACTTAAAAAAAAAAAAAAAACTTAAAAGAAATGTATAATTTCATTTAGGCACATTCTTTTATGTAAAACCAAAATAAAATAAAATAAAAAGTAATACATTTTAGTTACGACATTTTGAACTGGAATATCACATAATCATTTTTAATTAAATGAATTTACCCCATATGAACAGTGCAAGCAACACAATCAGCAAATCACTGGAAGTCCAATAATTTCCTGCAGGGCTGAGTGACAGGGAAACTAAGCTCATGTGTGAACAGTCAGCAGGCTTGTAATCATGGCTCAAGTATTTATGGACATGTAGCTGTTGAGAGATAATCAGATGTCTGTGCTTTCCTGTGTCTCTACTGGCTGAATTTTGTTTCATTACCAATAATTCTGTGTTTTAAAGGCTGTAAGAAAAAAACTTCAAACAATGCTTGGAGAATGCTTGTGCTCCTCTGCAGTGGTTCATTGTGCTCTCTAAACTAATTTTATTGATTTTTTTTCCTCTCCAATTAATGGAGTCCAATTAGCACTTGCTAATTTTGATATTAATTTAAAATAAAGTAAAGTGAGGTCTGGCCTGGCAACTTTTTACATTATCACATCATGTCATTTAGCTGAAGCTTTTATCCAAAGTGACTTACAATTGCTATATATCAGAGGTTGCACGCCTCTGGAGCAACTACGTTAAGTGTCCTGCTCAGGGAAACACTGGTTGATGTATCGCAGTGGGAACTGAACCCTGATCTCCCAAACCAAAGGCGTGCGTGATCCACTGCACCATCACCACCACCACTCTGACTGCAGGGTTTTTGTCTTTACTTAGTGAGTTGCAATGCATAAAAAAACTAGTGGATTTTGTTTTTATGAAGTCTTTAACTTTATGATCCCGAACTTGAACTCTATCAATGTATCAATCCAGTTTAAAATCTAAAGTCTTTTACCAAATATTTGTTTTATGATGATGCCTCGAGATTACACAGCACATCTTAATACTGCAGGCTTTAATCAAGATGATGTGCTCACTTTATTCCTCTGTTTGTTGAAGAAATGCTTCTCAAAGCAGGTAAAACACAAGTGGCCGATATGTCTGATGTGATCAATAGCATTTGCTATTGTGATGATAATATAATGATGGATAATGATGGTTGTTAATAATAACCTGCAGATTACCTGCTCTAAAGAGTACATCCTTAATTAAAAATAGCATGCACAATTCCACAGAAACGTGTATGCTCTGCAGCTAATACAAAATCATACACACCAACTCACAGAATGATGCGCAGGTGGATGTCAGTGCTCCAGTATAGAGTAAATTTACACTGAGGGAGATGCGCCAAAATAACACTTTATGTACAGTATGTATGTACGTATGTGAGTTGCATGTAATTTTGCCTGTTGTTTGCTTTGTTCTATTTTGAAGTCCCTTGAAAACGAGATGGTTCATCTCAAGGGGCTATCCTTCAATATATTCTTCATATTCTTCAAACTCAATCAAGACCAACAAGTGGATGACTGTTCTGCAGAGAAGAGGAAAAATAAAAAAAATGATGTGTTGACTCTAGGAATAACTGCTATACCTACAGTACTCACTCATTCATTCATTCATTCATACATTCCTAATTTAAAGTACATCTTCTCTACAATGATTTCCTATTTTTCAATTCTAATAATGATTTTTTCAAAATGAAGTAAAGTGAATTGCAGAAAATTGAATACAAATATAAATACATAAGAAAGTAAAGCAAACATTTTCGGTAGGGGTCCCTTCATTTTTTTGTATGATGATGTATGAAGTATGATGACCAAGATATATACTGAGCGGGACACTTAACAGAAGAATAAATGTGTTGGTCCTCTCTGATGGACATGGCAACAATGTTTTAAAAATACCTCAAGCATATCTCTCTGTACAATTTCTTTGGCCAACATGCAGTGATACCAATATATTTGCAATATGTTTTATTGGCCCAGGAATATATATATATATATATATATATACAGTACGTACTATACCAGTGCTTTTTCCAGTGCATTCGGGACATCAGAGCTGGTATCAACCTGCTCTTGTCCGCCACACTTTTGCCTCTAATCTGTATTAAAACTCCATCCAGCCTGCTCCTCTCCCTCTACACCTTATGTTAGTTACCTCTCCTGAAAGAGAGTGTGTGTGTGTGTGTGTGTATGTG
>NC_045738.1:14405925-14407435 GCF_008692095.1 Etheostoma spectabile | reverse complement strand
TGTGTGTGTGTGTGTGTGTGTGTGCGTGTCTGTGTGTCTGTGTGTCTGTATCTGTATCTGTGCTTGGGGTGGCAGTGCTCCCCAGTGTAGTGTTGGCCCCAGGCAGCACAAGGTAACATCAAACGATTCTTCTCTTTATGACTTATTTATTTATTATACCGACTGTGTGTGTGTGTGTAGGAGAGAGAAAAAGAGAGTGTGAGTTCGTAGTCACCAGCTTGTGTGCATTTGTCATCTGTGCCAGTTTGTTTTTATTCTGTCCTGAGATGCCGCCACCGGGTTGCAGTAGTGTCCTCCCTGGTGGGGAGCAAAGGGAGCCGAGGGAGAATGGGGGGTCCCTGTAACTCTAACTTTGGGACCCCCACCGGTCCCTGTGCTCCAGCCTCCTCTGTGTTCAAAGGATATGGGAACCTCCCTCGTCTGCCATAACTACCGTCCCACAGCAGGCAGATACACATAAAACTGAGAAAGAGAGATGTTTATTGGCACTGTCACCTTGAATGAGTGTGATTTCCAAGACTGGCTTCATGCCACACACCCTGGGAACGCTTCACATATGAAACCCTCCCTTGGTGAAGTTGAACATACAAAAGTCATCGAACAAAGGCAAATGTGATAAGGGAAATCCTCCAAGGCTGGCGGCACAAGCATCCAAAGCAATCATGCATACCCGCTCAGTGTTCTTTTGTTTTTGCAATTGCTGTAATTTAACATTCAAAATAGAGTATGCAATTTATTTTTACTGCCAAGACTGAAAACGTAATATCAAAACAAGTAGAAGAAAAAGAAAAATGACATGTTACATGTCCTTTAGCTGACGCTTTTATCCAAAGCAGCTTCCAATTACGTGCTTTCAACCCTGAAGGTGCAAACTCCAGACAAGTATTAAGCGCAAGTACATTAGCTTTAAATAAGCAAAACTACAATATGAAAGTGCAGCTTTAAGTCACAAGTCACTATAAAGAGTTGCATGATGCATTACATCAAACTTGAACATCTTCCTTAGTTTACTCGGCCTTCCCTGTGTAGCAGACTTGTATTTGCAATTCTTTGATTAGTTATCGACCAGGCGCTTTCTCAGCTTGTGCATATGGGCTGCTCGACAGTTCAGAAAGGCTTGAGACAATCAGGGCTCCTACCTACTTTACCTGTGATGAATCGCGTTACCGCTGGACCAAGTGCAGGCCGAGCCCCTTTCTGAAAAATCGGCCAGCTAAAACGGGCAGACGGGAAGCCGTATGGAAGAGCACTTCGTCCTGACACGTCCCCCACCCCTTCCCTCCCTCCAAATGAATATCCAGCCCCGTCCTCCATAAAGTACATTAGGCACGGAGAGTCATTAGTACAAATGGGCTCAAGGTACTTCTGCAAGGAGGCTGTGTGTGTATGCCTGTGTGTGTAATGGGGATGTAGAAGGGGAGGGGGACCAAGCTTACGTCTCTCCTGCCCGTTGTGTTGTTTTGCGTGCCCACCTAATCCTCTTTACACACACATACACACTTTACCCCCC
>NC_045738.1:14389578-14405915 GCF_008692095.1 Etheostoma spectabile | reverse complement strand
CACACACACACACACAGTGTGTCAATCTACACCTATCCCTCACCACCCCCACTCCTTCTCCTCTGCCCCCCCCATTCCTGTGGAGAAAACAGGGTGCCCCCCTGCCCCTTGTTCTCTCCTGCTGTGATGGGGAAGTGCATCCTCATTTAATAATGTATCAGAGAGAGAGAGAGAGAGAGCTCTGACCCAGACGAGTGCAGCCTCTCCATTATTTAGCATTTACAGACACCTTCCAGCTCATTTCTGACTCAATATTTAATATAGTGGTAGGAGAGGGAGGCCATTCTCTAATACTCACACCCACTTGATTTTTCACTGTTAGTTTGTATTTTGGACATCAACAGACAGGACTATGTTGCTGGTCCGTGTCTTGACCACCTCCTCTCTTTTGTTCTGCTGGGTGCGTGTGAACGAACAGACAAGAGAAGTGTTCATGTGAATGGGTTGATGGGTGGGAGGTTTGTGTCTGTATGTATGGTAGCTGTAGCCGTAGTTGTACGTCTCAGTGGGGGATACTTGGCACGGATGGACAGAGTCTAGAAAAGCATGAGTTCTGGTTTGTCAACATGGCCTGCTGGGACCGATGGCCCCTCTTCCTATTGTCTGTCACAGAAATATGTCAACACCTCAGGGTCAAAGATTAGACTCATCCTTTGAATTGTTGGCCACTATCAAAGTGTACCCCTCTGTACTGTACTTACATGCTGGGGTCACTTTACCATCTTTGATCTTGTTTAACTGTTTGACAGGATTGGAAGATGTACTCTAGGCCATGTCCACACCTTAAAACATTTGTTTACAGTGCAATTGAGAGTGTACCAGAAAATCAATATTTATTTTGCTTGTATGACATAAGCCTCATATACGATAGTTATCTTTTTTTCACAATATATTGACTTCAATTTAAATGTAATGTGATTTAGTTTACATCCTGACCTTTACATAGCAGAATCACAGGTAGAACCTCACCTTTGGAATACAACAGAGTTATAACTAACTTAATTCATCTACATGACCTCCAAATGACCAAATTTATTTTCATTATTTAGTATACTGTTATCAAGAGTGTAAATTCAAGTTTATTTCATTATTATGATAGTATGGTCAAAGCAGTAAAAATTGTGCTTTTTACACCCATACATCTATGTCTATGAGTGTGCATGTGTGTGCTCATATACAGTAGGCTATATCTGTGCTTTAATCACAGTTGGGTGTGACACACTGAGCAGCAGTTGGCTTAGGACCAATGGCTTTTAACCCGGCAGATATGTCATGCTCATGTATCATTAGTTGCGGCCGAAGTAAGGGAAGGACATGTAGAAAGAACGCAGGCTTTTTATATGCAAATACTTGGCCCTGGCTTGTCAGGGCTCACCTCTGTCCCTGTGACAACAGAAGGAGCAAGGAAACAGAGAGAGTGATACAGGAAGAGAGATGTGGAGAAAGAAGTAGAGAGAGGGAGGCTGGTTCTCTGGTTTGCCAGTGGATTTCCTTTGGGAAAAGCACTCGCCAGTGTAAATAAGGCTCAGGCACCATCCATGAGGAAGCTCGATACAAATGATGCGGAGTCTCACTGTGTGAGCGCTTTTTTGTTTCATAACCAATCACTTAGTCAGTCAGTCAGTCAGTCCCTCCATCTCTCCTTACGGTACATTTCTGTCTTGACATTGTTCTTGTCTCCTATGTTTCCCTTTCACCTTACCTTTTCATCCCTGCCTAACTTACATTGCACAACATTGCACAACTTTTTTTCTAATTTGTGAGATGGCAAAAATGCTGCTCTTACTCTATAGAGCTATTTCACTTTGTTAGGAAGCTCCTCGGGCCGTGTCGTTTTTCAGGTTGTGTTAAAATCTTTTTGTCAAGGGGGATATAAATTACCTCGATAAACTGTGTGACCACTTCTTCCCGCTTTGAGAAGGAGATATAATAGGACTTCATGGCACAGTTTCTTCTCAACTTGGTATGTGTGAATTTTCTCTTTCTGTCAGAAGAATTCTCCCCCAGTGCAGAAAATAGTACTGCTTCATAAATTGACAACACTGATGGCTGTCACCCGAGAAAGCAAAAAAAAAAAAAAAAAAAAAAAACAACAAAGAGGAAAAAAAAAGAAGTAAAAACTCCATTAAAAAATTAAGCCAGCCTACAGCATTGCACAGCCACTTTGTTTATTTGTTTGTATGTGTGTGCATCTTTGTGTTTGCTGGGAATTTATGACTTCAGTGTGTTAGTGCTTGGCTTTTCCACTGCTCCCAACAACACTGTTGCCGACGGAGTCAAAGCTGTTAGCGTGGACCCACTAATTATTTAATGCACTGCCGTATTTGTTTACATTCTTTCCATGTTGAACGGTTGCAAGCTGTACAGTAACCCTGAGGAGGTCTCAGTGCTTCCCACTCCTTTACGCTCTCTTTAGCTATCTTCTTATCTGTCATACAGACACAAATTGAAGGGCAAATTCACAAAGAATGGATTGTGGACGCTGGTACAGTAGCACTGTCTCAAAGTCCGATTTACAAAAGATATTGTGTGATATTACAGATATTACCTAATTTAAATATGTGCAAGCACAGGAGCAAGGAGACGTTAAGATGACGCTTGGCAGCGCAGGTAGGGGTGCTTTGAGAATTACACTATTTCTTTTTCTCATTTGTGCACGTTCAGGGGCCACAAAAGCCGCGCAATCCTTTTGTGAATTTGCCTGTGAGTGTTCTATTGCTTAAATCTCAGTAAATGCATTAAAACAAATGGTTTGGTTTATGTAGAATACTTTTTATATCCCGTGTAGGAAAGGCCACCTAGAAAGGTAGCCAAGTCATTTATTTTCACTAAATTAAATGTACGATTTGCAGTACAGAAGGCTGAAATTAACCAAAAAACAATGACATCTGGTGCTGAAAAAATGTGTTTCAGAAACCAACCCACCCATTCTCATTCACAATAACGGCCTCGGTTGTGTTTGTATTGAGTGCACACCAAGGTTATTATAGTTTTGCATTTTCATTAGTTTTTATTTTTACTTCGTTTTGACTTTTTGTTTTCAAATTCAGTTTAGTTTTAATTAGTTTTTAAAGCAGGTTTGCTAGTTTAGTTTAGTTTTAAGTTTTTGAAAATGCTTAGTTTTAGTTTAGTTTTTTCTAGTTTTAGTCTTTCTTTGTAATATGGGTTTTTTGTCGGGGATTCAAAAAGGTCAGAAAATGTATTGTGTAATAATAACTCAACAAAAACATCATAATATTTTAGAAATATGTATTCACAATGTATTCAACAACAGCATCAGTACATTTGGAATGTCTACACAAGATGCCACAGTAAGTGCAGAATGACGTGTGCCAGGAAAAAACCTAAATGGCCAACAGACTAATGAAGACATAAATGAACAGCTGTTTTGAACTTTGGTCTGAGTAAAGTGGTGAACATTTTGAAGTCAATCGACTCACACAGTCGTGTAAACATCCCAGTATCAATCCACATATTAACACACGCTTCCTCTGTGTTCCTGCGTTTTTACTCACCAGCAGCTATCTGGTCGCCAGTGAAAGCAGGCCTGCAGTGTTCTCTGTCCTGTGGTTGTTTCTGTCTAGCTGCTGACCCGGTACCCATAGATCCATGCCCATGTCGGGGAAAGGGGGCTTTGTGTTCTCTTTTACCTTGTTATGGTAAGCTAGGTTAGCCTCCTTGTGTGCGCTTCTCAAATGTAAGCTACTGTCAGATTCGTGGGATTTCCCTGAAATTGTCTACGTCTTGTACCACCTTTCACTGCAAGGCACTTTCTTTCATCTGACACAGTCATAATCAAATAGGACTCTGCTGCGTTCTTCGCCATGATGCCAGGCGAAGGGCACGGACTATGTTGTGTTTAATTTAACATGGAATGCCGGAATTTTGGGATTCCCAGTCAGAAACTATACATGTCTACGGGAAATGTCAACTCTGAAAGAAATCATATTATTTGCTCTATGAAAAAACATTGACAAAGACGAAAACTAAGGATATTTACTTGATAATTTTATTTTATTTTAGTTAGTTTTGCAAACTAGTTCAGTTTTAGTTCAGTTATCGTTTCTCTGTGATGCTTCATTTTTTTTTTTTTTTTTCAGTTAACGACAATGCTTTTTTCCCACCTAGTTTTTCGTTATTTTGTACGTTTTTGTTAATGGTTATAACCTTGGTGCACGCACAGCCAAATTCTAATTCAGTAGTAGTTGCAGGAGGTTACTCAAGGACAGTAGAGCTTAGGTGAGAGAGGAGCCTCACTCATTCAGTATCGTCCCAAAAAATATCCACCACAATTTTGAGAATTCAGTGACCTCCCAGTCATATGTGTGCTTGACCAAAATTTCTTAAACCGTTTCACCTCACTTTGCTGCCCATTTTCTTTTTTTATGTTCAGTCCTCCCTCTGCCTCGCTATATGCATCCTCCACACTCTCACTACATTTGTCCTGAAAGCACAGGACACACACACGAGCACAGAGAAAGGAAATCCATCCTAACTCAAAAAGAAGCGGATGGAACGGACACGGCTGCCGACAGAATTGTGGATCTGACACAGAAAATGGAAGCGCACAGCCACCCCTCTGCCTCTCTCTCTCTTTTACCTCTCCTTCTGTCAGTGCCCACCACCACCACCATTTCTCTTTTTCCCATGGAATCCATTTCACATAATTAAACACACTCAAATGAAATGGACCCTCAGGAAAAGTGGCTTTCAGCGAGGAGGAGGTTGTGGAGGAGGAGGTGGATGAGAGGCAGAGAGCTGGGAGTGGGGTATTGGTTCTTCAAGGAGCACCCCTACTCGTTACCTCCCTCCTTCCTTCCCCCTTCTCGATGGGGGCCCACCCTGAAGGGAGGCAGAGTGGCTCTGGCCCCAGTACGGATCAATATCATCTCCGTTATTAATATCAAAAGCGCATTACTTTGTTTTGCGTCTGGCAGTGGGCCAAGGCAGCTCGAGGGCCCTATCCCAACCGACGTCCGTTTCCTTCCTTCCTCTCCACCCCCTCGCTGGCCATTTACCGGGACCATAATTTACTTTGGTGAGTTTTTAGGGTATTGTTTTGTCAGGGCCAATCAGGGCTGAGTAACAAATGATCCCAGTGGAGTGGTGGTGGCCTGGCCCCGGCTGCCCCTCCTTCCCGCTCCGTAAGTGACACACGTGGCCAAATTCGTTTTTGAAAGTTTTGCATCAATTGCTTTTGTCCTTGACTACCGGAAGAACGGGAAACAGCCAGATGGGTGAAGAAAAAATAAACGAGGGGATGCGCCTATGAGGACAAGCGGGTGCCATGGTTGAACTGTGCCATTTGCTCCCTCACCTCGCCCCTCCCGACTCTCTCACCAGGGATGAGGTAACAACACAAACAAGCATCCCTGCAGTCAGAATTAGACATGACAGCATCTCTAATTGGCCCATTGAATTAAAGGGGCCGTGGTGGAACTCCCAGCAAGAGACAAAAAATATTGACCACTTAAAGGAAGAGAGGGAGAATTGATTTTCAAGACGACAGTGAGCGTTTACCTCATACCGGGGTGCTCACTCACTCTGCAGAGCACACTGTAAGGCTTGATAACTCAGCCACTGATTTTGTGGTGCATATCTTACAATACAATACTATTTAGGTCTCTTTGTTTTTCCATGCCAAAAAGCTTTTATAATAGTATACATAGTTTACTCTTTGATGCAGTTTGTTTTATTCGGATCAATTGGCAATCTTCAACAGCTTCAACAACCTTTTTATGTGACTAATGTTTTAGAGGAGTGTGGAATCACTACACATCCTAGTCTTAAGTTCATGTTGTCTTTTATGCTAACAAACAGAAAAACTGAATTTATTTATGTCATGACATCCAGAAACCGACCACACTCGTTTTGGAGATTACTGTCACTATGGTCTGTAGACTTAGCTGCATAGCACTTCACATATACATCCACAGAGAAAAGAGGAGAGTAGGACCGAAAGAGAGAATTTATGAATGTGTGTTTTTTATGTGAGGACAGCCATATGAATTACATACTACCATCCCTTGCATCCTCTGTCTCTCTCATGTGACGGTGTGCGACTAATGAATGCTCATGAGTCTTCTTTGTCTTCTGTCTTGGTGTTCATCAAATTTGTGGGACATATGAGATGCCCAGATACCCCCTCCAATTGCTCAACTTCCACACTCAGACACACACAAATGCAACACAAAGGGTTCTTAGCCTGACAATAACGTATGAATATTTCACTGATGATGAAATATTAATTTGAGCCTGGTTTTTTTTTTGTCATTCTTTGGTCTGCGTATAATAATCAGTTTTATCTTAACAGTCATTTAAAGATCATTATTTTTTTGCAAGGTTGCAAGTGAGAAACAAAATCAGGGAAACAGTACAAACTAAAGATGTATGCATCAGTGTTTGCACTTTCACAAGTTTCTATGTAAATTCAAAATGAAAGAGGAAGACTTAAGGGATATACTTAATTGTCTGTACCTATTTATAACGACCAATTTAATTGTTTGTTGAACGTGTTTGTACATGCATTTTTGTGAATTAACAGAGGGTTATGTGTTCATTTCTGGAAGTCTACTTTAGTGAATACATGTAAGAGTTGGTGATGGAGGGCCATTGTCTTGCATCTGCTGAATAGTGACATCTCTTGCCAACCGTTTGGCCTCTGACAGTACATGCTCGCAGCTTGCTTCTCGCTCCATATTGATGTCGCGCACCAGGAGGTTGCTTCAGGGTGCCATTGTAGAGGGTGCTAATTTATGCTTCTTTCAGAGCGCACAACACCAGGCACTGCAAACAATGCAGCATGGGTAAACAATCAAGTGCACTTCCTCTCTCTTTCTAACCAAAGTGCAAACGACAATCAATGGAATTAAAGAGAGATGTGAGCCCTGCTGAAAAGAAAAACAAGCCACCTAGGTCGAGGTGAGATGGCCGCAAGCTATCCAACGTTACAGGGTAGATGTTGGAGTGGGGTGGATGTCAGAGTTAACACAACAAAAAAACATGGATTAAGTAATTTTTCTATGCTTACCACCAACAACGGTACTTAGATGGGCCCATTAGGGATCCAGAAATACTTTGAACCGGTATTAGACATTTGTTACCAGTAAGGTTTGTTTGCAGTGAGACATTCACCATTCCTGATTAGGTTGTGAGCTGAAGGATACACTCTTTTTTTTGCTAATTCATTTTACAAATACAACATTTTTCTTGTAAAGTCTGGTAGAGAGGTGAGAGCGGCAGGTGGAGCAGACGGCAGGTGGTTGCTGCCATGCCATGTTCTACTGTTTGACATGAGAGTAACGTGTCAATCAATGGCTTCCTCCCAGCTTCTCCTATGGGGCCTTGTGCTATTGATTTCAGAGTGTGTTAGAGTGCCAGGGGGTCTTTACAACCACGCATAAGATTCACACCACTGAGAAGGATCTTCCAAAACATACACTGTAAGCTCTGTTTCACCTAAGTACATGAATGGATTCATGGTGTAGTTACTGACTATTAAACAAATAAACACTACATTTAAAGATGTTTATGGAGCTTAAACTTCTCGCAAATGTGTCTGACAGAAAGGATGCCCAATGACATGCCAGGAATTTAATTGATCCCATGCTTTTTATTGGCATACTGCTTTATTGTGTTAATTACTTGCTTATCAGCTCGAGTCTTTTATTTAATTTATGATTGCCCCTTTGAGTGAGTGTAGGGCTCTAAAACAATCTTTAAATATGGCTGCACTTTCAAATAGTTCATAGGCCCACCGTTTCTCATTAACCATCTGAGGACAAATCATTAACAACTCATTAAATCATATCTCCTTCCGTATCAGCGAGCCTTCTCCTCTGCCAAACAAATGGACAAGGTAATAAATCCCATCATCAAACAACCTCAAATAGTAGATGCTGTGGCGTCTTTGTTATCAAGGAGAGACATTGATTAGAGGGAATAGTAAGGGTCCTCATGCCTTTCACTTTTGTACAGCCTGTTGAAATTGGCACAAAAAGATACAATAGAGGCAAGATTTTCGTGCAAATGACATTAAAGTTGTTTTCACTATAAAATTGTACAGTATCTGCTTTAGTTTTATCTCTTCCTCTGCCTCTCTTCTGGCACTAGAGATAACAAGGACACATGGCTGTTATTTTAAAGAAGTGGCTTGAAAATTATATCAATGGGCAATTGTTGTGGTGGCTTTAATAATTCAAGATTTAATTGCAACCTCTTCATGTGTCATCAAGTGGTAGAAAATGACAGTGTCTTTATTGTCTCTGGGATTCAAGTAGTGCTCTCTCCTTTCAAGGTGTTACTTCCGTGGCCAAGACTCTTTGATTGTCTACAAAGGCTTTGCCAACAATTACTTGGCATAGAATGTACAAAGTGCATATGATATTTCTGTTTGAACCAATCATGTGTCACAAATTGTTGTTTGAATGCATAATGAGTCTACCGTGCATACTGTAATCACAGTGCTTGTCTGCTTGCCAGCCACGGTTATCTGAAGCTAACAAGAATTAGAGCAATGAAGCAAAGTGAGGTCACCCATATTGTTATGCAGGGGCCAGGCTTCTTCTCTTTTACTTTCATCTCTCCGAGTCTCTTTAACTTTCCATCCTTTTTTCTCTCCTTTACTTCTCTTTCTACTACCACTAGCACCTCCCTCCGCCCTTTCTGTCTCTCTGCACAGTGGGGGGAAGATGCATGCCGGTGCCCAGGTGGAGAGGGGGAGAAATCAATAGTGAGGGTGTTTGAAGTTTTCTGAAAGACTTCCCAGGGAAGATGCTCTTGTCAGGGTGATAGATAAAGCTCGCTCCTCAGTCAGCCCCGGCATGAGGCGGACAGAGAGAGCGCCTCACCTTTTTAAGTGGAGCCCTAATAATAAAACAGCATGAATAAAACATACTGGCTGAACCACGCGCTGCATTAGCGCTGCTGTCCCGTTATAAATGATACCGATGGCCCTGACGCCATTTGGGTAAAAGCCCGCAGCACTGCTTTAAAAGAGGGCGGTGCACGGGGAAAGAGAAATAGATTGATATGAGTGTTTTGCACTTATTTATTTATATTTTATGAGGCTTAAGGAAGAATGAGAGAGAGAGAGTTTGTAAGTTTTAGTGTGGCAGGGTGACTTATTGTTACATTTTGCTTGTGGAGAGTTGGTGTGATCAGCAGTGTAAGGTCATTATCTTTGCCTGCTATTTTTCCTTCCTAGTGACCTAAAAAACGATCATCAGAAAGCATAGTTCAAAGTGTGCAACAATTAGAGCAAGAACTGTGACAAAAATAAGTTTTTTTTTTTACCCAGCTCTGGATTTCTACTCCTGTCCATATTGCTGGTGCTGTGTCTCAACAGTTATATCAGATGCCCTCAAGCTCTTGTATCACGAACTTCTAAATTTTCAGCACTTGCTCTCACACCTTATTTATTCTGTAGGTAGTGTCATGTCAAGACAAGTACAGGTAACTCTTTCCAGTGCCACAGGAGAAAACTCCGTTTACTGCAAAAAGTGATAACTCAATGTTCAGTATATACAGCAACTGTCAGCCTCTTCCTTGCAACAATGCCAAAACCATGGCAAACTGCAAAACAACATGGCGAGGCTGTACATCATTCATTAGCAGCACACAAACCCTAGCTTTGAGCTTAGTCTCCCAGCCAGAAGGCTATGGGAGCTACAGAGGGACATAAATCTCCCGGCAATGCTGCCCTGACCTCGTTTGTCTGGCCCTGACCCATTCTTACTCTGGGCTTGTGGTTGAATGGTGGGCTACAGCCACAGGGTCCTTGACCAGGGAAAGCTCCCTGAGCCCAAGGGTAAGCAGGGTCAAGTGGCCTGTTGCAGTGGTCAACACCTCTCAATAACCCCACTGGCCCAGCGTTCAAACCTTTGACCTTAGCTGAGGGTGGACGCTTCAGAGAGAGGCAGAAAGAGAGGTCAAGCCTTCTCCACCTCCGCTTCCTCTGGCCACACAGGTGTTAGAGGCCCCAGTCCTGGCTAAAGGTCAGAAGTCTCAGTGTTATAGGGGATCCACTTTAATGCATTGGATCGGGCCATGATGGGCTGCTCCGACAGCTGCACGAGACAGTGTTGATGCAGCGGTAGCAGGTACTGGAGCTGTAGGTGCATTTCACTGGTTTTTAGGGGTGGAAAAAAGTGATTCAGAAATGTATTGTGATTTTTTTTTTTTCAACGATTTTTACTTTTTAATTCTTATTAGATGCAGATAGGGAAGGAGTGAGGGAATGACAGCCTACGTTGGTCGCACACTCTACCAGGTGAGTTAGAGTTCGCCCCATTTATTTATTAAAATTTCTTTCTACTAATGATTCACGTAAATATTTTTGGTTTATACGGTCCCACAGATGGTGACTACATCATGTCCGTTTTCAGCAAAACAGATAGAGAGCAGAAAATGCAGAAAAATCCATAAATAAATGTCAGACTGACTGAGAGATTGTTTTGAGCATTTTAGGCCTTTATTTTTATAGGACAGCTGAAGACATGAAACGGGAGAGAGGGGGGGAAGGACATGCAGCAAAAGGGCCGCAGGTCGGAGTCGAAGCAGCGGCTGCTGCGTTGAGGAGTGAACCTTCATATATGGGCGCGCGCTCTACCAGATGAACTACCCAGGCGTCCAGAAAACAATTAGTTTTAAGAAATGTCTCATGATAAATTGTCTCTAGAAGTGTATTATTCAATGTTTGTTTTTGTTAAAGAAGGAAAAGAAAATCACAATAATATTGAAACGCAATTCTTCTTGAATCTCAGTAAAAGAAAATTGCAATACAAATTGACTCGGCGCCCATGTATTGTGAAAATATCGAATCAGGACAGAAGCATATCGTCCCAGCCCTACTGGTTTCATTGATCAGCTAAATAGTTTCACATTGCTAGTCCAATCCTAACTGGCACCAAGCCACAGGGTCTTGTTTGTATGGCTTGTGCGCCTAACATTGTAAATAAAGTTCTGTTAAACCCAGTTTACGTCTATGGAGATCTATTTAGTCAGTATTAAATACTTCAAAACCCTCCTTGCTAATTGCTCCCTGGTTCCTAGCATACATAACTATAAAAAATTCAATATAAAAAAATGCAGATTTAAGTGGTGATTGACATTGAGGGGACTTTTCTTTCTGTCAGCCGGCGTTTTAGTGTTTGCCTAGAGAACAAACGGGAACAATGTTAAAGGAATGCTTGAGGAACATTGTGAAGGACATTGAGGAATGTTGAAACAGACAAATCAAAAAAAATATGTTTGGAGAATGTTTGGGGAACATGTTGAGAGAGCAGAGAGAGCGCAGCTGGAGTGTTGAGAGTTTGTTGCGTGCTGAGGGAAGATATGCGCCTAAATCTGACAGCACCCCACTGAGACAATCACAGAACTGGGAGTCTCCTTATTTGTTTAGCAGCCAGCAGATAAATAACAACATTCTGCTCTGAACTAAAACACTCTCTGTCTCCCTCTGTCTCTTGGTCTCTTTCCTGCTCAGATCTCCCTTTCCCCCCACCACCTCCATCGCTCGCTTTGTCTCTTTCTGCGCCTTGACAGTTATTTGTATCTTTGTTGCTCTCTATGTCTACCTGTCTGCAGCTACTCACACAGCCAGAGGCTAGCTGTTTCTTTTCTCCTCTATGAATTGTAATATCTCCTCCTCACCCGGTTTCGCTACCTTTCTGACTTACTTGTGTCGTAGGGAAACCAGATATCCAGATCTTTTTTTTTTTTTTAAGGAATTAGTTAAAGAAAACTGAATATTTAAATAACCATGCGGGTTGCAATTCAAAGATTGCAAACAAAAACAGAATTGCAGTCACAGGTTTTTTTTTAGCATCAGCAAAAAAAGTACTATATTTGTTTATATGCCCTTTTTTTCCTCTATAAAGCTGGTGACAGATTTTAAAACCGTGATACCTAAAGTGTGATGCCTATCAAATGTCCCCAGTTGCATCCTGATTATGTTGCCATAAAAGAAGTAAGTTTGATATTCAGTTCAGTCAAAAATTGATTTATAAAGATGTATTGTTCCTGTATTTAAAGGATTATTCTGTCCAGAGAGGATGATAAGCCCATCTCCCAATTTCGTTTGCTTGTGCCTTTTACTTGCTATTATCAGATATATAGTTATGATATCACTTAATCTACACATCTTTTTCTAGGCTTTAACAAAACATTGTTTTGTAAATGGAATCTTGTTTCTATTCAAATGCATCTGAATATTTCTGAATTAATGTACGCGGAACGCCCACAGTGGTTAAAGTGCACATTGTAAAAAAAATAATTGATTTAAAAAAAAAAAATAGTGATAATATGACTTGCAGAGCATGTTTTAACCTTTTGCTTGTCCCACATTAGACGTCACTTCTCATCTCTTGCCAAATATAGTTTGACCTTACATTTCTCAACTGCTGTTGGAAAATATGGATACATAAAGAACAAAAGACTCACTATTACCAGGAAACACAGGTTATTTGAGTGGTTGACGGTTGACAAAGTCATACCAGGTACATGTATTGAAACACAAAACAGTCGCCACAAATACCAAGCATGAGATCATCAGCAGCACCCCATTGATCGGCATTAAAGCCTTCACTCCAGAGAAGCCGGTGTGCTCAGTCGCAGAAATTTATGGACACATTAGAGCCCCTCCTATAGACCACGGGATGCATCATGGTGAAAAGTGTGACAATAAAGTGTTGGTGTGTTGCCTTTCACTTCTGTACAACAAGGGCAGAAATGTGAGCTATGGACCCTTAATCGTTGCTTTGGTAATTGACGATGGACAGGTCTTTTATCTTAAGCTTGATGACTTTGTTGAAAGGTAATGTTGCCTGTTTATGCTGGGCCATAAAATGGTAACGCTGTTCAGAAGGTGCACTGTTGTAAAATCTTGTAATTTTTTTTTATTTATGTATGGCCTTATGTTATTTAAACAGACATCTTCTGTTGTAAACCGTCACCAATTTTATTTGGTTTGTCTGAAGCTATTGTGTTGCACTGCACTGTGCCTGCAGAGTGTTTTCACATTGCTATTTATTGCACATTGCCACTTGTAATACCAGTTCTGTGTGAATGAGAGCTTGACAGGGGATACCTTGGCTCTATTGCTCCAGGTTCTGTAATTAAATTTACAGATGAAATATTGGTAAGCCAGTCAGTGTAGAGACCAACACCTAGTGAGCTCGGACAGAAAGTGCTGAGCAGTACATTTGCCAGTTTCTTCCCTCACACAGGCTTAATATTACCGGCCCCCGACAGATGGAGCCCGGCTAAAATAGCAATGGGTGCAAGGGTGGCAGGGGCCAGGCAATGAAGGTCTGTGAAAATTTATGAAGTTATTGATTTACTCGTTCGGCTATCACTAACCTTCGCCTGTCACATAAGGAAAGGGGAGAAAGATCATAAAGAATTTTTTTGAGTGGGTCTTTTTCCTATTCTGCCAACTATACCAAATATTAATCTCCTAATTTTTAAATTTTAATCCGGACAGAGCGGGAAAATAAATGCCCCTGTCCGGCAGGCCATGGTAAATAATTAAAATTGAAAATTGATTGTTTGCACCAGAGCCGGGATTTATGGGATAGGGGCTCCACCGCACCCCCGGGGGACCCACTCCCACGTCTGCGCTCACCGGCCTCGTTCCTGTGTGCTAAGCATTTTTTCATATTATTCTCCACCTAATATGCTAAGGAGAGTGGGTAGGGGGGATGAAAAAGAAGAAAGAGGGAGGGAGAGGAGCAGTAGAGGTGTGCTTCGTTAGATGAGTACTATGGCATTTTATTTTTTTCAAAGAAATCAATGGATTGGAACCTTTCCCCCGTCTTCCTCATGGCACTAATATTTATTTAAATGCCCTGTCAATAGATATAACAAGGTTAGTTTCATAATGGTTTACCTGGGGAATTCGATTCAAGGGAAGTTATATTTGCTATGCCCGATTTAAAAACAAGGCAATCGATGTGGTTGAAACTTCTACATACCTCCCCCTTCTTCTTCTCTGCCGCCCCCCCCCCCCCCCCCCCCCCAACCCTTTACCATTTCTCCTAACTACCTCCTCTCTTTGGCAACAAGCAATATGTAATGCACTTCTAAACACAAAGACACACCTCCTGTCTGCATGGTTACAAACAGAAGAAATGTCCTCGCCTCACAACTGTGTTGGTCATGTCAGGCTCACCTGACTAATGAACCCTGGGAAAACAAATAATGGTCCTCCGGTTAAATTAATGAGAGAGGAAATGTGCCTCGCCTAACGTTCATTTTTTTTTTTTTTTTATATTTATATAATGCTGACTGGCTTTACAACATGAATGTGGGTGTTCGCCATAATGATAATTCACTTCATGTAGCCTTGCAAGATGAATTTTTCACCTGTGGCTCACAGTTTTACTGGTGTATTTTTCCAACATGGCAACACGTAAAAGAAGAATCATATTTTAGCACAAAGGCTGCACTGTGTCCATTTCTTCATAGTCTAAATTGAAGCCAAACATTATTAGCTCATAGTTTTCTATGCTTTTATTTTAATCGTATGGCTTAATTATAGCTTTTAAATTAGTTTTAAAGTCTTATAACAACTTATAATAACTTATAACTTAAAACAGCCCTGTTCTGTTTAGTTGGTGTTGTCATTTTTGGTCTCTTTTTTTTTAAGATTCAGAGTTCAGTACTTGAATTCTATTGTCCTTCAACTGTGCCACCTTACAGTGTTGCTCTCCCAGCCCTGTGCTGGCAAAAATTCTAATTTTTTTTGTCTCTCTCGTTGCTGGCAGTGAACAGAGAGATAACCTCCATGGTTCTATCTTAATAATTAAAACAGTGGTATGAAGTAGAGCGCTGCTCCTTTATTTATGAGAGAAGCATACACAGTGAAGTGATTGTGTTGAAACCAGGCAAGTCCTTGATCTCTGACATAAGGGTTTGTATTTTCAGGGCATATTTGAATATCAATGCAGAGACATGATCACCCCACTAGCACAGCCCGACCACACATACCCTCACCATCACTCCCACCCGACGCGCACACACAGTGCCGGCCAGCCTTTTAGAGTGGAATGATCAAACACTCATCAGTCATCTGTCAAATGTGCACACCTATGTGTATGCAAATACATATTCTCATGTTTTAACATATATGGAGGCCTCAATATACAGACCCACATGCAGTTAAAGGGCATCTTCACCCATTTTACTAAAAATCTTTGATGCTGTGTGTTGTGGATTATCTAGATTAACAGGAATATATTATTTATTAAATATTTGTTTTTTCATGTAATTTTTTAAAATTCTGCTCATTTCTAATGTGATAAGGTGGAAACAGACATCTCAGAGATCATTTTCTCAAAACCTGAACATTATCTGCATGACTGAGAAAACTACTTTTTTTTTTCTTTTGTAATTTTGGTGTGCAACACATTCACTTGTGATTGTCCACCTTTATGACTTCAGAAGCCTGTAAAGCCTTTCTCTCCCCTACAACCGTTTCCCCACCACCACAGTGGACAAACACCAAGATAGTGTTTGTCCACTGTGGCTAACAGGCACTAGCTCACTGGCAATGTAATCCTTCAATCCTGCTTTAATTCTCCCATGCATCAGTGCCATGAATGTGTGCACTGACAAAACACAAAAAAACTAAGAGCTTCCTCCACCATTGCCACCATCACCACCAACACCACCATAACAGGGAGTGATGAAGAAATCCATTACTCCCAGGCCAGGCATGTCAGGCTTTGGGTGAGAGCCCATACATCCACTAGGGGAACTGTTTAAGAGAGATGGAAGTATGCGGCCTTGCTGGGGTCCCCCCATCCAATGCAGCTCAAAAGCCTAATCCCTCAATGCGACATCAGCCCATCTCCTCACATTACCGCGCCGATACACTTCTCAATCCTGCAGGCCCACCGACTCATTAGATCCGCATTAGCTTCCCCTCCCTGAGCCCACTGCCAAATTGCTCGATCAGAAGCACAGGAGAAAACAATACCTATGCAGCAGCATGATGAATACACACACATGCATGAATGTGTTCACTGAAAACGCATGCACACACAGACACACATGCACAACTACATACACACAATATGGGATTATTGAGTATTGTGAATTTGGACAGTCAGAGTTGCAGTGATTTCAGGAACCAAGTATGAAATAAAGTGAGAAGCAGAGTGTCAGTGTGTGTTTGTGTTGCACATGTATGTGTCTGTTTTTAATGTGGGAGTGATATGGTTTTGTGTCAAAATATGGAGAGAGAAAACAGTCACCTCTGTCAACACACACCTGCCCAGTGCATGAACTCTCACACACACACACACACACACACACACACACACACACACACACAC
>NC_045738.1:14364333-14389568 GCF_008692095.1 Etheostoma spectabile | reverse complement strand
CACACACACACACACACACACACACACACACACACACACACACATGCTCACCCTCCTCCCTCTCTCACTGCCACAAGGCTCTTTGTGAAGACATTGATATCACAATATTCTGCTGCTATCAACAACTTCTGCTCAAGAAAAGCTGGTTGGAGAAAATTCACTTCTAGGTTAGTTATTAAGGTCTGACTGACGAGCCTTTTTGAAAACCAAAGCCAGTCCCGATCTAGTCAATATCTGTTTTCCGACATATGACCATGTTTTTTTTTTTCCATAGCAAACGTAGTACATTATTACAAAGCAAATATAATAATCGAACATTTCCTCCATGCATCATGTGAGAGCTAAATGACACTGACCTGCTGATGTCACTTTTCATTAAAAGTTTATGTTGACTGCACTATTCACTATTCACTTAATGTTTATTTTTTTTTTTTATTTTCCTACAACTGAATAAATATATTCCTTTCTATTTTGAAATGAAGCAGTTCAGTGTTGACCACTTCTCTTTGGGCTTGGACTGTACTGGAGTGTACATATTATTAGGCAGTACAATTAGGCTGTGTAACACTGTATTTATATAATGATGTGATAATAAGACACAAGATAAAATACAATGTCAAATGGAGCGTTATATGTTCTAAAATTATTAAGATCATAATTATACATATACATTATTTCAGTGTTTTGGAGTTGAGGTAGTTATGTATGAGACAAAGAACATAGAGTATTTTTATTGTTCAAAGAAAGGTATTTCATAAATGACATTATAATAATGTTATGCCATTATTGTGTTTGGCTTATGTTTTGAGCTCTTCTGCTTTCTTCTCTTTATTCCCCTTGATGTTTCTAAAATCTTGCCACATACATTCACATCTTAGCAAAGATAGGAAGCTTTCTCTCTCCTCATGGCAATGTAGGGGGTGGAGAACCAGAAGGATGTGGGTGGGGAGGAGGGAGAAGAAGATTCTTAGGGCCTGGTTGGGGTCTCAGGTCATTAAATATCTATGCTGAGGAGGAGCGCTCAACACTTCCAAACTTCCAGCTGCATCACACCGCATCATACTTGCTTCGAAACCACACCGTCGGCTTACTTTCTCCTGCACTCCTCCCTGTTTAAAATCACCTTCCCCTCTTTCCCTTATTGTCTCACAAACACACTGTTGAGAACCTCTGGAGACTCACACAGGCAGGAACCCACACACACACACACACACACACACACACACACACACACACACACACACACCACACACCACACACCACACACACACACAAACACCACACACACACACACACACCCCTGCACAATCAAAAAATCATACCTCAGCCAAATCCTTAAACAAAGCATCCAGTGGTTTCTCAAATTTTAATTCATTTTTTGTTTCTTTTTGGGTTTTTTTTTGTTTCTTTCTTTTTTTTTTGTTCATTGTCAAGATTTTTTTCCGTTTCCATCAAATATTTTTTTTTTTTTTTTTTTTTTTTTCAAATTCTTTGGTGGTTTTTTTTTTTTCAAATTTTTTTTTCTTTTTCAAAATAATACAAAATATTCCTTCTCTGTTCAACATTTCAATCAATTCTTCTCTCTGCTCTCTCTCTCTCTCTCTCTCTCTCTCTCTTTCTTCTCTCTCTCTCTCTCTGTGTGTCTGTCTCTCTCTCTCTTCTGTGTGTCTGCTCCTCGAGCCCCAACCTCTGAATTGACTCCCAAACACAGACTTTGCATCACTGCAATACACTGGAAGAAGATGCAGGGTGTATTCGCACACCACACATCTTACTACATACCCCCACACACACACACACACACACACACACACACACACACTGAAAAAGCCCACACTCCTCTACACATAAAATGTTCACCCATCTCAGGACCCCGTACGTTATTCTATTAATAGCTAAGACACACCACCATTAGCATGCATGGAAACCTCCCCTGCACTATTAATAGGACATGTCCAAATGACTGCTGTCGCATTAGCGGCTAACCGCTACAGCAGGGGAGTTTAAGTGTTGCTAACCGAGCGTGCCTGGTTTATTATGCCTTGTGTGAATAATAAAATACCTCTCTCTCTCTCTCTCTCTCTCTCTCTCTCTCTCTCTCTCTCTCTCCTTGTCCGTCGTCTCTTCGTTTCTTTAACTCTCTCTCTCTTTCTTTCTAACCCTCTCTATCCCTGCCACACTCTCTCCCGTCACAGCACCTCTACATACATGGTTGAACTTGGCAGAGCACTTTGTTTGAGCATTGAGTAGCTTGCCTTGTATCGTGAATATTTAACTTTGTCAGTCGGGCTGCAGCTAACGTTCCTACAGAGGGGGGCAGATTAAAAGGCCGTGCCACTGATTAGCTGAGCTTGAGCTAATTCACATTTCTATCTCTCTTTCTCCTTGCTTGGTTTTCCTTTCCTCTTTAAAGGTGCAACAGGTAGCAGTTTTAATGAAAATAATAAATAAAATTTCATATATGATCACATCCTGAATATCTTTGGGCTTCTAACTGTTGGTCGTACAAGACATGTACTTTGTAAACATCACCTTGGCCAAATTATAATCTGCATTTTATACAATGTTCTGACATTTTATGGATACTATGATTAATTGATTAACCAAGAAAAGAATCGCCAAATCAATCGATAATAAAAAATGTATATACGCGCTGCCTAAATTTCTTGAAATTTGCAAAATATACAGACGTTACATTAACCTAATGCAATGGCTTTTGGGAAGGTATGAATTATATGAACACTCAACAACACTGTTGTTTGAAAAATGATTTTGGTTTTTGGAAAAGCAAGACCAAAGAAGTCTTCCATGGACTTAAATTGTTTTTCTCAAAGGTGTCCAAAAACACAGTTAAAGAGAGAGAGAAACAATTTGAGCTTTGCTGATTATTGTTTTCAAAAGATGGAAGATCCCATTCTTCACATGTAGACGTACTTATATTGTTGCAAAATGAAATATACTTTATTTTGTAATAATAAGGGTTGGCAGAGGAGAATCTGAGCTGAACTATCGTTTGCAAGTTGACAAGAATGTTAAGTCTAGTGATAAAAATTCTCCCAAAGGACGTTACACTGTATAACAGGTTACAGTAAAACATCCCTGTTTTTCTTTCACAGCTAGAACCTCTTCAAGAGTTCTCCTTTCTTTTTCTTCTCTCGATTTTCTCCTCCTACTAGATGTCCCTTCCCTCCCTTTCAGCCACCACATCCCCACCTTTTCTTCCTTTCTCTTCTCTCACTTCTTCTATCCTTTCCCTCCCTCATCTTATGCAGAAGAGGTTCCCATGGGATGGTGTTTTCATGTAACACGCCAACAAGCGGAGAACAAAAGGCGAAGCGTCTTGAATGTCCTGCTAAACTGTGTGTGCTTTTCCCTTTCTCTGCATTTCTTTCACTCTCTATCTTTCTCTGTTGCTCTCATTACCTTTTGTTTCACACAGGAGGCTGTTAGCTCTGCACATTCTTTGCCACTTTTCTAAACAGTTTTGTTTTTTGTTTAGTGAAGGAGCGGGCCTCGCTTAAAACTTAATTTTAATTCACATTTTGGCATAATTAAGTGGGGATTTGCACACTTCACTCACAGTACAGTAATATTTCACGGCTTTTCTGTTAGTGTTATGTCTTAAAAACGTGTTAGCATTATGTCTTAACGTAAGTATTTTCCTTAGCTAGGTGGAAACACACAATCTGGAATATGTTTGTATCAGAATAAAGTGGTGTCTTTTCCTGGTTTTAAAGGCTACATTACAGTAAAGGGATGTCATTTTCTGAACTTACCAGACTGTTCTAGAGTTTCTTTTATTTGCCTGTCCAAAAGTACAGTAAATATTGATGTATTTGATCAAAAATATTGTGATATTTGATTTTCGTCATATCGCCCAGCTCTAGCCTGGAATCACTTTAAAGCATATGAATCTTTTCCCTTCTTTCCATGACTTTCCATGTTCCAGGGTCATGATTCTTACTGGGCCAGGACCAGTCCTTCATCCCGGTCTCCTTGAATTTGCCATTAACTTATCATGAGGTCAAGGGCTATATAGGCAAGACCCAAAACAGCAATGGCCCATTATTTCTCAAAGAAATTGATTATTGATTGTGAACATCAACAGAACTGATTGAAGATAGAGAGTGAAATATGGACGGAGGGAGAGAAAGAGCCAGAGAGAGACTGAGGGCTCAATAGAGAATGATTGAAGCATGTCACACAGCAGGCATGGATGTACTGGCTGGACAGGAATCGAAACAGAGGAACCATAATTTATCTACAGTGCATCCCCAGTGGAACTGACAGATTACTTTTGCTGCTGCCTCTATCCCTTTCTTCATTATTTCCAGAGATTACATTTTTTTACAACTCTATCACAGTTTTTTTATTATTATTGCTAAACGACAGTGGGCACAACGGGAGCCACATGTACAAAACTCAAACTACAGTCTGCATTACCAACAGTCACCTGAGCTAAACAGTTCACATCTCTTGCAAAACTCATTTCAAGCAACATATCTTTTAACACACGTCTCAAAACAGGCTCAGTGCATGCAAACACTATGAACAATCCTCATCTAGATAAAACACACTGTCTCTCACTCAGAACACACAGAGTAAAAACACTAGCGTCAAACAGCATTACAGAAATTACAAACTTTTCATCTGTACAGTTTGAGTGACTACACACTACTCCATAGTTTCTTTAAAGAAAATATTTAGATTTTATAATAAGGCAAGGCAAGGCAAGGCAGCTTTATTTGTATAGCACATTTCACAACACCCTTCCAAGTGCTTTACACAAAATCAGTAAACAGATAAAACACAAGTAAAAACAGTTAAAAATCACAAGCATTAAAACCGGTAAAACACATGAATGACAGTTAAAAACAGAGAGAAACATAAACACAAGAATAAAATTACAGTGCAGCATAAGAAATTTAAAGAAATGATTAGTCATTTAAAGAAAGGCAGCACAAATAGAAGGTCTTCAGCCTTGATTTAAAGAACTGAGAGTAGCAGCGGATCTACGGTTTCTGGGAGTTTATTCCAGATATAGGAGCATAGAAACTGAAAGCTGCTTCACCCTGTTTAGTTCTGACTCTGGGGACAGAAAGCAGACCTGTCCCAGAGACCTGAGAGGTCTGGGTGGTTCATAGTGTAGTAGCAGATCAGCAATATATTTTGGACCTAAACCGTTAAGTGATTTATAAACTAGCAAGAGTACTTTGAAATCAATTCTTTGAACACAGGAACCAGTGTAAAGACTTCAGAACTGGAGTGATGTGATCCAGTCTCTTGGTCTTAGTGAGGACTCGACAGCAGCGTTCTGAATCAGCTGCAGCTGTCTGATTGATTTTTTAGGGAGACCTGTAAAGACCCGTTACTAGTCAAGTCTACTGAAGATAAGGCATGGACAAGTTTTTTCCAAATCCTGTTGACACATAAGTCCTTTAACCCTTGATATATTCTAAGGTGATAGTAGGCTGACTTTGTAATTGTCTTAATGTGGCTGTTAAAGTTCAGGTCTGAGTCCATGACTACACCAAGATTTCTGGCTTTGTCTGTTGTTTTTAACATTGTTGTTTGAAGCTGAGCGCAGACTTTTAATCGTTCCTCTCTTGCTCCAAAAACAACCCCCTCAGTTTTTCCTTCATTTAATTTCAGAAAGTTCTGGCACATCCAGCTTAATTTGTTCGTGCACTTAGTCAGTTTTGTATTGGACTATGTCCCCTGGCGATAAGGTTATTTAAATTTGTGTGTCGTCCGCATAACTATGGTAACTTATTTTGTTTTTCTCCATACTGAGCCATGGAAGCATGTAGATGTTAACACAGAAAGGCCCCAGAATGGGGCCTTGCGGAACTCCGCACCGTCATATTGTACGCTCAGATGCAAATTACCTATAGACACAAAGTAATCCCTATTCTTTAGGTAGATTCAAACCAGTTTTAGACTGAGCCAGAAGGCCAACGCAGTTTTCCAATCGGTCTAGTAGTATGTCATGGTCGACGGTGCAAATGCAGCACTGAGATCAAGTAACTAAGATTGAAATTTTGCCATTATCTGTGTTAAGGTGATGTCATTAAAGACTTTGACAGAGCCGTTTCAGTGCTGTGGTGTGGTGGCGAAACCCGACTGAAAGGTATCAAAACTGTTGCTTAGTGACAAGAAATGGTTGAGTTGTTGAAAGACTACTTTTTCAATGATTTTTACTTAAAAACGGAAGTTTTGATATTGGCCTATAGTTGCTCATTAGTACTTGTCTAGGTTGTTCTTTTTTAAGAGTGGCTTGATTACTGCAGTTTTCAGGCCTGTGGAAAGATACCTGAAGAGAGAGATGTGTTCACAATCTGTAGAAGATGCAAGTCAACAATTGGAAACATTTTGAAAAGTCCCTTGGTAGAACATCAAGGCAACGTCGAGGTTTTCAGATGTTAATAATGTCCTCCAGGTTTTATGGTTGACGTGTGAAATTCGGTCATATTGGAACTATTTTTGCTTGAACACTGTGACAACACATTCCTGGACTTGATATGGAGGCACTGACTGTTTGTCTAATCTTTGAATTTTAGTCTTGAGACGGAAAGTCATTGCAGGCCTTGGTAGATAAAAGTTCATATAATATAATAAACCACTTTTACGCAAGGTAAAGAAGACGGAATGAAAATCAGCAGTTTGCTTCAATTTAGTATTTTGTGTCTAGTAATTTATGGTGTTACTGGGAAAAAAAACTAAAGGTGCATACCAGTAACAAAGAATAGTGTGACTAATCCTGCCTCTCTCCAGCATCATGCGGAAAGTGCTCTTCATCACAGTGGATGTCTGCATCCTCTCTAAATACTAATGAATGTGTTGTTTCCATTGCTTTCACCTCCATTATTTTCTGAAAAACCGTAAGAACACAGTTTTACTATCGTAAAGATATAGTGTTTTTTTATAGCTGTGTATGTAACCTCAGACATCTTACCTGGACATATTGGTATCTTCGTTTCTCTGAAACGGAACAGTGTATAATTCTTTTATTCTTATTTGTTGTTCGTGTAAAAAAAGGCTTTCAGAGCTTTCTCTATATAAACACCGTATATGTTCACTAACTAGTCTAAAACAAGACACCTGCTTAGTCTTTCAGGTAAAAGGAGTGTTTGATAGGCACCGGACTGTAATCTATTCGGTTTTGAATTTGTGGTTAACAGTTGTGACAGCAGTGAACAAAGTGCTGTAAAATCCACAGTGTTGTGCAAGTTGTGGTTGAAGTCATAAGATAAGTGTGTAGAGTTTTGAAAACTGTGTTCAAGCAATGAAAAACGAACTAGAGTATGGTTCACTTGAACTGCTGCTGTGCAGACTGTAGTTAGTTTTGCACGTGTGACTCCCGTTGTGCCCGCTGTCGTTGAGCAATCGAAAAAAACTAACTGCTTATCTTTATTTTTTTTATTTCCCTTTATTGTCATTATCCTTTCCTTTCTTGCAGTCATTGTGACTATGCCGCACAAAAGCTGATATGCTAGTGTATGTGTAGTATAAGTAAGTCTATCTGCTTTTTTGGTCATTTTGTATATATGCTTGCATGCATGGTGGGATGTATATGTACTGTATATGACTGTGTGTGTGTGTGTGTGTGTGAGAGAGGTCTAAGTTCCTGCAGTGTTGACAGGTCTCTTGCATGTCCCAGCCACTCTAGACAAACCAAGGTTGGGTTTAATCTTATAATGGCTGAGAGAAGGCCTCCTTAAAGCATATCACAATGCATTGACCAAAAGACTCATGCATTATTCAGAGTTCCGTTTTTTCATATCACACAACCTCAGCAATGCACAGTGCACATACACATGGGCTCATTTGTACTAATGTTGTAATGTGTGTAAAGTGCACACACACTCACTGCTGGCTCTCTGTAGGCCCTACGACCTTAAACAGCATTTTGTTGTAGTTCAAATAATTGCTATGTATCTCTGTTTTGATTTAATTAGTACACATGAGTTAATTGAGGTATCCCTTTGGTCAAAACTGCATTCCCAAATTCTGTATATATGTTTAGACTTTCTGATATCCCGTAGATAGTAGAAACAAGATTTGTGTCTTGTTGTGTTATCTCACACTGAAATACACTCTCCATCACGCAGTAGTGCCCAATACACTAATTACAGCCAGATTAAATATTCATTAACAGAGCTATTAGTAAAATAATCTGATGGATTGGAACAATGAAGAGGACAACAGGCTCAAGTGTTCAGCAGACACTGATTTATTCTGGAATCAGAGCTATTTTTTATTGCTGTTTCCTTTCTTCAATATGTACTAACGTAACCATTTAACTGGGAATCACATGGGGCATTCTCAGACTCCATTTCCCTTTAAAAAAAAACCACATTCAACTACCATTATATATATATATATGACATGTCTTGCTTCATGATACATGTATTATTTGTGAACTATAGGTTTGCCAAAATAGTTAAAATGATGAATTGTATGAGTATTTACTAAATTGAATGTAGTATGCATGTGTGCCTTTGACTTGGCATGAGAATAATGATTAGGCTAAAGTACATGTTCACACATACAAACTGACATTCACGCACATGCACACACACACACACACACACACACACACACACACACACACACACACTCACTCACAACCGCTCAGTCGCAGTAGGGTTGGTAACCTAGCCCCTGTGTGTCTTGCCTTCCCCTAATTGGCTCCTTGCAGCGCCCCGCCATTGAGACTCAGGGTGTGTCTCTCGCTAGCTTCCTTCCATCCTTCTTTTCCTCTTATGCCTCACCTGCACACTTTACCCTAACCCTCGCCTAACCACCACTTTTCAGAGCGCCTTGGTGTGTTCTTTGCCCCTCATCTACTTTCCTGGAGCACACTGAGGCCAGCAGTGTAATCCAAACCAAAATCAAATTATTATTTCCAAAGGCCTTTCAGCTGTTTGAAAACAGTGGAGGTGTTTTCCTTTAATGACAACAGCATATATACATAGCTTCTAATGGAATCAGAAATAACTCACATAAATATCAAATATAGTGCTAAATGTGACACTTTAATGTGGTTACAAACCTGCCATTTGGCCTTTGCAAACACACCAAAATTTAGATTTTTCTCATGCCACCTATGAAATGTTATTACCTCTCAGTCACACTTGATTTTAAAATGATTAACGTGAGGATAAATATTATATAAATGTAAATAATAAATAAGTGAAAATATTTTTGATTCACCTCCTTTTCTTTCTTTCTGATTTTGTTTGTCTTTTTTGAGGTGTGTATTATATTTTGGTTGTGATGCTTTGTCACTGACTGGAGGCCATACTTTAGGCACCTTTTACTAAACTCCAAATTACTGATGATCTAACAGGAATAAAATCTGATTATTAGTTTTGAACCAGAGATATTAGTTGTGGATCTGCGTACTGCAGATACAGGCGGTTGTTTTTGGTTTAGTATTTGGAATATTGTCCCGTTTCAAGACACAGCTTAGCCGTATTTGGCCTGAGGGGACACTTATAAACACATGAATATGTCCCGACCCAGACACAAAGAGATGACACCATACATAAACACACACACTAACTCACACACACATAGTATTCACGCACACACAAACGGATATATGTGGAAAGACAGACACAAACACAGACAGTGTGGACATAAGCAAGACTGTGCAAGGTGTTTTATGCATGCATAAATACACTAATCCATGCATGAACACGCACGCGCACACGCAAGCAAACACACACACACACACACACACAAACACACACACACATACACACACACACACACACACACACACACACACTTCTACTCACCTTAATTAGCCCACCAAGCATCACTTAAGAAGCCTTTGAGACAGAGAGAGTGTGAGATAGACATGGAGGAGAAGGGGGGGAGTTCAGAGATACAGACAAAAAAAAGGAAAGCGATGGAGTCTTAGAGAGAAGGAGGAGATCGGGAAGAGAGAGGAGAGGGGGGGCAGAAGGCATGAGGAGGAGAGAGAAAGAAAGCTCCCCGTGTATTTCTGGGGGTAATTACAGATGCAGATTTGCGTTGCCACTTGCAACATGGCTGAATTCATTTCCATCTTAGCTCTGCCCTTCCCCGGTGCCCCTGGGAGGTAGAGACAGTGTTGGTGTGTGTGTGTGTGTGTGTGTGTGTGTGTGTGTGTGTGTGTGTGTGAGAGAGTGTTGAAAGAGGCAAATCTGGGAATCTGCATAACAAGCTAGGAAAGGAAGGAGAAAAAGGGAAGAAGAGTATGAGAAAGAGAAAGTATGCTCTGAGGAGAGAGTGTGTGTGTGTTTGTGTGTGTGTGTGTGTGTCTGTGTGTGTGTGTGTGTTTACATGCCATTCTTACACCTGATTTAAAGGAACAAACTAGACATTCAATTATTAAGGACTTTTATGTCACTACACAGTTGTGAAAATGTGTATGTTTTAATGATTTCCAAAATAACTAAACCAAATATGAAATAGTCATGACACAGATTATCAGCACAAAATTATACACATGGGCTTGAATTTGCTTGTGCTCCTAGCTTTTAACCATCAGACTTGGTGGAAGTGATTAGGTCAGCAGATAAAGACATGAAAGTACATTATGGTTAGTTGTGAACTATATACAGTAGGTGCCAACAATAAAATCAGTGCCACAAAGTTTCATCAGTCACCGGAAAATATTTGAAAGTCAATTTAATCCATCTCTGTGTGATTGATAGCTCAACAAAAATACTTGAATTACACTCCTGCAGTAAACCCCCACCCTAACCCTGCAGTCCCCTGCAGATTAAAACAGAAGAAAATTATTTTACTTGTATTTTCTGAGTCGGTCATTACTTTCAAAGGAAATACAGTAGTGTCCCTTGATTTTCCTTAACTAGCTATTACATGTTTAACTTCTTATTAATAGATGATTAAAGACACCTTGTTCTTTTAAGGTTCACTTTCTTCCCCATAGATTGAAATAGTTGCCTAAAGAAATCTGATGTTTTAATTGATATGCGAACAGAAAGCAATAGAAACCTGACACACTGCTTACCAGTTTTGCTGTGTTTACATTGTGAAAGAATACAGGTGTTAGATGCCACAGCACACTATGGTGTGTTTACCACAGACTTGTCCTTCAGTCAGCAGAAGATTGATGGAGAGCTACGCTCCCACAGCGCACTGGTGTTAATGTAGTGACAGCATATGGCCACCAGGGGCTTACTGATCACAGCATTGGCTGTGTTTGTGTGTGCAAGTGTGTGAGAGAGACAGTAAGAGAAATAGAAGGAAGAAGTGAAAGGCACTAAGACTGACGCCAAGAGATAGAAAGAGACAGCAAATAGAAATAGACCCCTAATGTGCATGTCAGTCAAAACTAACATGCCTTCTTGCAAAACCTTTCCGGTGTGTGTGTGAATGAGGAGGTGTGCATGTGCTTGTGGGTTCACGTTTCTCATTTTCTCCGTAAAAAGAGAGAAAGGGAGAGACTATTACTGAATCTATCTATGTTTTTTATCCCTTTGTGCAACGTAACACACATAAGGATACACACATACACATGCACACACACACCCTTTCCTGTAAGACCACCTGGCTTCCCGCTGCCAGTCCGCCAGCCAGCTCAGCAGCCAGAGACTTGGCCCGATTAATTATCTTCCTGCTAATTGAATGTATCGGGGACTCTACAGGGATGGGTCATTAAACTGAAGCAGCGTATGTTTGTCTCCACTGTTTATCTATCCGTAGCTAAAA
The DNA here is from genome assembly GCF_008692095.1 of Etheostoma spectabile. Classification (NCBI taxonomy): domain Eukaryota; kingdom Metazoa; phylum Chordata; class Actinopteri; order Perciformes; family Percidae; genus Etheostoma; species Etheostoma spectabile. The sequence continues at coordinate 14,377,838 of NC_045738.1, read as the reverse complement.
GATACATCAGACACACACTGCACACGGGCACAAGCACACACAGACTTACACACACACATATGCAAGGATACCAATAGCTACACTTCTGCAGAACACATAAATGATGCTCATGCACACAAACACTCACTTACTTTGTCACTCAAACACACATACAGGCAATGAATACACACAGGCACAATTAATTTTGGTTAATAAATCCTTGGTGGTGTTTCCATTACAGGTCAGCACAGTGCAGGCCAGATGGGTAGAACTAGAGAGGCAACTATTCTAATAATGCATTTATCAGTCAATTAATCTTTTGAATTAATCAATGTATCGAGGGGTTTTCAGTCAAAGATACCAAACATTGCCTCGTTCCAGCTTCCCAGTTGTGACAATTTGCAGTTTTTCTTTGCCTAATGGAATGGACAAAACAAGCAATTTGAAAAATTTTGAAGGCTTTCGAAAACTGCAACAAGAGTTTTCTCTAATTCATTATTTGAGAATGAGAATGCAGCCCTGGAAAGTGGCTGTCAATTTATTTGATATAGTTCCACTTGATGATTCTTTGACTTATAGTTACAGCAGTAGATCACAAACATATCAGGGATGTAACTTTAGTATATTTTTGAAATTAGACAACTTCTACTATGTTAATTGCTATTGCTAAACCCAGGTCTGACAAATTTAGTTTAATGCTGTTGCTTGGGTCAATAATTTCTTGATGATAATTTTAAACAATACGTTTGCATGTACTAGTTGCCATCCATACTCGGCAAGCTTGTACAGCTAACTCAATGGCTCTCAGAAAGGACAAGATTATATTGAACCATCAAACATGATGTCATTGCTCTTTATTAGTGGTGTAACGGACCATAATTGATTCGTGGTCCATACAGATCAACACTCACGGTTCGGAATGCATGTGAACGCAGATCAATTGCAGTTCAACCATAATATTAGTCTGTGTGAAATGCATTTTTACTGTCGCTGTTAGTTAAAGTAAGCAGATGAATCTCTATAAAGGGTTGCTGTGAAAAAATTCAGGAAAAGAAATTTTCATTTCACGTAAACGGCGCATTTTACAATCAGGTGCTTATATGGCATTGGTGCCTTAACAAGTAATATCCAACACGGATTCCGGTGCCTCATTTTGGTGCCACTTAAATATCTGTGCTGCTCTCTGATGCTCCGAAATCGACGTTACAGGCAACCGAAGCATCGCTGAATGTGACGTTAGTAAACAATAACGTTACACTGGGCATTGGGTAACGTTAGCCTACCGTTAGCTAGTAGCTGGTTTAAACACAGTTAATGCTTACAGCTAAACTGTAAATGGTGTAAAGTGTGTCTGTATTTCACTGCAGAGCAATCCAACGCCAGGACGTAGCCTACAACATTCTGTCGCTAAAGCTATGAGCTAAAAGACACAAACTAGCACTTGGCCACGGCAGTTGCCAACCACGTGGTGTATTCAAAGTTATTGTAAAATACCCTTTTCTCATCTGTTTTTGTTGTTTAACCGCAGTTTAGTGGGGAAAGAAGTCATTATTGTTTAAAGTTAATGTTATTACATTTTTTATAAATCATTTAAATTCCCCCTTTCTTGTGCTGATCCAAAATTTGATCTGATCCGATCAAAAGCATTGTCTGATTCTAACCGTGAGTTTTGTGATTTGGTACACCCCTACTCTTTATACTAATTTCCAGCGTGACATCTGCTCTCCCCCTCTAATGAAGAAGTGACATTGGTACAAACACTATAAGACCTCACACAAATGTGCACACACTCATAGACCACGTGCTGAGGCCTTATGGAAGTCTTATTAATAGAGTTTATATAGAGTGTAATTAATGCAAAGCACTTTAGGTGTGACACGCAGGCCCTCCGTTTCGGAAATAAGCCTACATTGTTTCAGTGCTAACGAGAGGGCTCTCTGGGGAAGTGGCTCTCTTCTTCTTGTCTTCGCCCCCTGTCTTTGTCTTTATCACCTCCTTCATGATATTGGTGTCATGCAATCCTTGATACTGTGACTCGGTAATGAAATGCCATCCTGGACAAGGGAGTATAATGTTGATACACTCTTGGTGGATGGGATGGATTTGGTTAAAAAAAGGGCTAATGTTGGAGGGATAAACTGATTAATTCATTATAAAAAACAAGTGTTAGTTGCTATCCTTTAATGTGTCCTCCATCTGCATCTACTATGTTAATTAAATATGAGCATTTTCAACTTCTCAAAAGTTACTGTCAAGCCTTGCTTTTGCTCCATCTTTCCCAAACAGTCAGCCAATACTATTTCAATGTATTTGTATTTTGTGACCTGAGCAGGGTATTCAACCATATATATATGAGGCCCATTGTTGGCTGGTAAAGGCTGACGGCCGACACAGAGGCCCATTCCTCCCACATGCCTGCACACACATAATGGCCATTTCACAGCTCGTCTGGGGGTAATGGAGCCTGGCTGGGCCTGCCGAGATGGATCACCCCCAGATGGGGATGAAATGTGTGATCTGGCAGGATTGACGAGGACTTGAGGTACTTTTAGAAGACCTGGGTGACCAAAGTTACCACCCAAACATACCCTTCCATACATACATACATACATACATACATACACCCACTCTTCCTCATAGGTCTGCATTTTCTGTTAGTAATATGGACTGGGTGGAGGGTAGATGATGGGGCATTGATTTGGAAGGTGATCTCACTGTTACAGGGTTTGGATGGATGCGAGATGGATAGGGTGTGTGATTTGTCTGTTTGTGCATCCAAGTCTGGGTCTCTGTAGGCATATGTCCATCTCTGTGCACTTGTATGTGTCTCTTATTTTGCTCAAACCTGTGTGTTTATGTGTTCAAGTAGAAAAGAACACAAAATACATAGCTAAACCGATATTGACCTGGAGCAATCACTCTAATCACCTAGCCCAGGCTCACAAAATTACCTGAATTCATCCTTAAACCCCCACTCTTCTCCTTCAAACTCAACACAACCAAAACACAACATGACTGTGCTGGTATTTCGACTGGACCTTTGAGGCGAGCGGCGGCTGACGTTATAAATGGCGTGAGGTGGATAATGTCAATACTCTGTGATTGGACCTAGCCTGCTGAGTCGCTAAAGGTCAGGGAGGAGCACATTGCTGATTGTTTTCCAAAGACAGCCCATTGAAGTTTGTCTGATAGGGGTCATTTAGTTTAAGACATACTCAGAGCTCAAGTTATCAGTCTGTGTCACTGATGCTCCCTTTTCTAACAGTGCTACTTAGGTGAAAATGAATAATTTGAGTCCTATCCTTATGATCAATTTATTTCAACCTTTTTGGGATTTGCAATTATTTAATAATGAATATCATTATCAGAATTAAAAGCAAATGATTACAGTGGCTTTTAACTAATAGATGTCTGATAGACAGTCTGTCTATCATACTTTTCCCTTGTCAAATTAATGGATACATATCATAGAGGCAATAATATCTTGCACTGGTGTGCCAATACCCTATTAGTTTGCAAATGAGCATGAGTTCTGTCATGAAAAGACACTGTCATGTTGTAAGGTCTGTTTGGTAAAATATACTGTATGTGTTGATCAATCAAGTATAACACCGCTGGTCATTGTAGTTTTATATAGTCATACGTGTTGCCAGTCTTTGTTGCATCAACCCAACATCTTTTCTATCAGTGCAACATTGTCTTGACTCTTGAACATGGAAAGAAAGAAACAACATTCCTAATTCTCTACAAAGTAGAAATGTGAAAAGTAAACTTTATTCACTTCCAAACCTCAGTGATGATAATGGACCATCTCGTATTGCATTTATCTTTTCAGGTTGACAGACCCACCAGTGCAGATTTAGTACACCATTGATTCATTTAAAATAGAGATTCACTCTATTTAAATTGAGTTTTCTATACTACAATAAGCACAAAAGCATTCAAGACCTTGAAATTAAAAGGCTATTCTTTGGTTGAAAAAAAAAACAGAACTAAAACAAGAAGTTTATTTAAAAAGTACAAAAAAATTAATTAAGCATCTTTAAATTAGAATTGATAGAACTGCAGCTTCACGTTCTGCCCTACAGAAAATGGCATGACCACTTAACCGTCCAAATATATAAAAAAACAGTTATGTCCCCAGTTTTTTTAATTTTACAAAATAAACTGAATTGTGCAATTAGATGGTTAGTTTGTTGCCATGGAAAAATGTCTGTCTTGGCTATTACATTACATCCCATCCTCTTACAACCTTTAAAGATGCTTTAATCTCAGCTGTCTTAATGTCCATTTAAACACATACACCACTCCAAAGACGTGTATGCATGTATTATCATCTGCTAACCGAGCCTTTTACGTTTACAAGATGTAAATGTGGATATTTGGTATCCTATCCACCCACGTCATTTGGTGTGTGTGTGAGTGTGTGTGTGTGTGTGTGTGTGTGTGTGTGTGTGTGTGTGTGCAAGGTGTGCACATTTGCGTTCACGACACCCCTTGTCTCAGTGCTTCTTCAAAGGTATTGAGTGGTGCCCTTTGTGGCCCCCGCTCCCTCCCTTTTCACTCTCCCTCCTTTTGTCTTAGCGTTTCATATTTAATAGAGCTGGCTCAGAAACAGAGCAAGGATAGGTACCTGAGGCTGAGGGTGAAGGCCTACTGATGCCTGGGTGAAGTGTCTCTTCTCTCTCTGTCTCTGTCTGCATCTCTCTCTCTCGACCATGGTCCTTTCAAGCGAATCTATGAGCAGCAGATCAAAGGGATTCACAATGATGTCCCCCTATTCTGTTGGGATGGCCCAGACGTTGAGGACCCCCCCCCCCCCCCCATCTCTATGCACACACACTTGCCCGCTTTCAAACAGGTGTCTTGACTGATAAGTGTGGAGTGGCAAAGAGAGATGGAACAAATGGTGTGCGGATCTTCTCTTTTGCCTTCATCTCTGTTCTTCCTCCCTCTCCATGGTCTTTAGTCCACTTCCTCACTCCCTCGCTCTCATTTTGTAATTGAATTAAGGGAACTTACTTCAACCTACTTTAGTTCAGTTCATTTTAAAGATAGGAGCTTTTCAACTAAGCTTGGAAAAGAAAATTCAGCCTTCCCATGTTTCCCTGTCCCTGATGCTTTGCTTTTTCCACTTACAGTAAGGTGATGAGAGCCCATTGGCGTCTGTCAAACTATCTGGCTGATTTTATAGCCGGCTTTCAATCACCTGCCTTGTAAAGAACAAGAACACATGTTCCCTATTGATCATCAATCAATGATCAATTAAGCAAGCCATTTGTCCAATTAGAGCAAAGGATCCATCCAGCCCATGGCTTATTTAGCTGTTTGATTGGAAGGGAGCGGAGGGAATGGATATGATTGCATAATTGATCAGGACCAGGTCTTTAAACACTTAACTCGTCAAAGTAACATTGTGTGGCTATTCAGGTTGTTATGGAGGAAATCTGTTGCTTAAAACAGAAACCAAGTGGGTTTTTATAGGTTTTAAATCACTAGGCTAGTTTTTGCTGGAAACTTTGCTGTATCTGTTGACTAATGGGGCTGCCTGTTAGTTTGTTGGTCTGATGGATCAACATCTGGCCCGTCTCTTAGAGCTGCAAAACATATGTTAATATATCAGTTGCAAATTGATCTTACATTAGATTTCACTTTTCCTTTAGGGCTTTAACCTCTTTCACATTGATATCATGTGTAAAGCTAATCTCTCAAACAAAGTCATTTCTTTCAAACGTGTCGTTCTGATTTGTCTTTGTGGTTCTTGAGATGCAGTGGAAACCCAAACATGAAAGGACATTTAGGTCCTGGGGTTCTTTACTCCCCCCTCTCTCCCCCCACAGTTCTCACTACAGAGGGGGCGCTATTTCACCATCTTCACCCAACAATTTGAACCTCAAACCCTCTGAACCCTCTTCCTCCTCCTCCTCCTCTTGCCACTTCTTTTGGTAGAGAGAGATTGTTTATTTGGGTCAAATAGTCAGTTATCTCAGGGAAAAGAAGAGGGGGCATCTTCCACTATGGCCATCCCTTTTTCCCAAATACTCAACCTCCTTCTCTTTCTTTTCCACTTTTTTTTCCACCCCCAGCCCCTCCATTTTGGTTTTCAGCCATTTAACCAGTCAGCAACAATCAGAGCTGACAGAGCGACGGGAAACAATCGAGGTGGGGTCACCGGAGGGGTGACCTCAGAGGGCTGGGGGGTAGGGGTTCGAAGGGAGGCCCCGGCAAAAATCCGCCACCCCAGTGCAGTGTCCCGCCTGGCTCTTTGTTGCAGACGGACAGTGAGAAAATGGGGACACTTTAGCTCTCCTCTGCATCCACCTCTCTCCAACAACCCCTCCACTCTCTTTTCCTTCCCTATCACCTTCTCATTTGCTCCCCTCCCACTCTTTTATTGTCCCTCTTTGTGCTATCACCCAGAGAGGGGGAACAGAGGGGCAGAGAAGTGATAAAGTGAGTGACGGGCCACTTTTCCTCCCATTTTTTTCATCTTCCCTTTCTCTCTCCGACAGTGTCTGTGACTGCGTGACACTCTGGTTTCTGATTGACAGGGGGCGTGGAGGTGTATGTGTGTGTGTGCATGTGTTCAGGAGGGTGCAAAGTGACCGTGTGTCTCTGTGCATGTCTGTCTGGATGCTTTGTGTGTGTGTCTATGTGTGTGTGTGTGTGTGTGTGTGGGGGGGGGTTGATGGTAGGATGGGAGAGTCGAGGGGAGGAAGTGTGAGGGTGGAGAGAGAAGGGGGAGGGTCATCCACTCATTCTCTCACCCTCTCCGTGACAGTTTGGAGGTTTCACACTAAGCTGCCCCAGCATTTGTTTTGTCTGCAAGCCTCAGCCAGGTTCCCACGTGAAAGTGCGCTCTCACTGTCCTCTTGCACTCATCTGACCGTTGGCCATCACAGCAGTCAGAACCAGAGCTGAGACCAACATATACAGACACTGACAGCTGGGCCCAGGTCTGCAGACACAGGGCGTATAGCACCTCAGAGGGACTCCCTCTGGTTCCCATGCTATTGGCCCACTTGGTGACCTCATGAGTTTGTTTACTTGAGTCTGAAGGACTAATTACACTGCATGCCATGTTGTGGCTACAGCTTAATCACAAATTAAGTCTTTTTTTGAAACATGTTGTGCTGTTGAAATTGTCCCACATTTAAAAAACAAACACTGTCTATATCTAATGTCTAATATCTTGAAATACTTTTATCTAGAAAATGCATAATCTTGAAATGTTTATTTTAATAAGGAAAAGCCAATACTGCAGTAATACATTTCTTAAGGTAACACTTTTTTTTAAATTACAGACAGTCTCACAGGTTAGTGTGATGTCATGCTATTGTTGTAGTAATGTCTGGCAATTTGGTAAATACATCACAGTCATTGTATGCATATTATTGCTTTATCTAGTGGAAAATGTCAAACTTGGTTGAGTTCATTCTCTCCAAATATCAAACTAATACACTGATACGCATAATTAGAGGTCATGGGCTGGCAATTAAAACAGTATCCCTTGTACTCACTATGCTCATCACAAATTTATGATAATTTAATAATTTTGCCACTGGTGTCATATATGGATGATTGATTAGAGATGGAGAGAAAGGGGGGAGAGAAATGGGTGTAGGCGAGTCGAAAGGAGGCAGAGTGGGAGGAAAATGAATGGAGAGCGAGGGATGAATTAGTAACGGGACGGAGGGAGAACGAGAGGGAAGAAAGGAGAAAGGGGGGAGGGAAAGAGGGAGCGCATTCCTGGGTGATTCAGCACGGTAGACCAGTGTGAGGGAGGGACAGCGAGTGGATGGACAGAGGGTAGGATGGATGGATGGAGGAGATAGGAGGAGGGGTGACAGGGCTCCCCTCTAGCAAGTGCGGCGACAGGGACAGATGGCGTCCCTTGGCGGACAGAGTGAGTCCCAGTTTTCACCTGCGGCCCCATGGGAAAAATCCGCCTTCCTTACACATGCAGCCATACAAGAGGCCCTGGAATGCTAGTGCAACACTACAGCAAGATGAAGGATGCTCTCCGAGGAGGAGGGGTGAGGGGAAGGAAGGAGACGGGAGGCACAGAAGCGGGTCAAGGGAACAGCGACGTAGGATAGTCTGAGAAAACTTTAAGGGAGGAAATACGCAGAGGAGGGAAAAAGCATGGAGGATTAGGAGATTGTGGAAAGTAGAAATTGAAAGAAGGTAAAAAGGAGGCAGTAAAAAATCAATAAGGACAATGTTTGAAGAAAAGAAAGCAGCAGGGAAGCCTTCACACTGTGAAAACTATTTGACAGATACTTTCCGACAGACAGCGCAACACCCATTCAGATGCCTCTCGTTCTCTCTCCCTTTCCTTCCCTCCCTCCTCGGCCGTCATCTCCTTTCTCCCTGCCTCGTTTTCTTTCTCCTTCTTGCCCCATCTCTCCCGCTCTCTCACTCCCTGACTGTTGGGTGATACAGATGGTGCTTTTGAGGACTGTGAATGGGGTCAGGCCGGGTCGGGAGGGGAGGGGGGCGCAAGGGAGGACCAGACAATAATGTAACGATTCGGCCGGCCCCCCGGACCAGCAGGGCCGTGGAGGAGAGTGAAAGTAAACAATGGTCCGTCGCTGAGGGGGTCAGTGGGAGGGGAGAGGGGAAAGGGGTATGCAGGAGGTAGAGGGGGGGGTCAGTCTCCCAGGGTCTTGACGCAAGCCGCTGTTGGGAGGGTGCCGAAATGTGTGTGTGTGTGGGTGTATGTGCACACAGGTTGGCTGCAGAGGTCACAAAGTAGCAGCACTCCAGTACTGGCATGTGGTCTGCATTTTGCAAGTCTGTTTTAGAAACTCATTACTGCACCAATTCTTTAGCCTACTGCTTTTTTCTTGTCTATAAGTTGTGCCGGAAGCTGCTAAGATTAATTAACTATTAAATTAATCACATAACAATTTTGATAATCTATTTATTGGTTTGAGTCCTTTTTTATGAAAAAAAAAAATTCCTAAATTCTCTGATCCCAGCTTCTTAAATGTGAACATGTTCCGGTTTCTTCACTCCTCTAAGACAGTAAACTGAATATCTTTGAGTTGTGGACAAAGCCATACATTTCAGGATGTCATCTTTGGCTTTATAAAACACTGATTAATATATTTCACCATTTTATAGACCAAACAACTAATGTATTTAGTGAGAAAATAATTGTCTGATTAATTGACAATGGAAATTTTCGATAGTTGCAGCCATAGTTGTGTCTCAATATATTTTCTTTTAAGAGATATTTAACACATTTCCCTCTCCATGCACTGTAGCCGCAACTAAGGTATGTCAAAATCTAAGCCAACTTAAAGCTTCTGCCCAAATAAAACCTGGAATTTTGAAATTCCAGTAACAGAACACAAACGGCCATTTTCTGACAAATACTAATCTTAGGAAGTCAATGAATTGTCCTTAGAAACACTGAATAGCTTTACTGAAGGAGTTGGGGGTTAGGTACAGCATTGGGGCCTTGCTCAAGAGCAGTAGTAAAATTGCCCTTGAGTAAGGCTGCAAGGGCAGTAGTTGTTTAGGTGTCTTTTTTAATAATCTCAACAAACTCATGGTTCAAACTGCAGTACGTTTTCAGGCTCTTTTTTTCTTTCTTTTTGGTTTTGTGTTGTTTATGATTTCAAACTTGAATAATTGTATACTGACAATCATTTTCTCTCGAAGTTGGGAACACTGAAAAAACAAATTTAGCTTACATTCAAGATTTCATACTAGAAAATAACCCCCCCTTTCATTAGTTGCAATCAATTCTGAAAACCGTTTTTGTTCATCAGTTTCAGATCATTGTTCTACAGGATGTATAGGTTACCATCTGTGCCCTGGCAGCATGTGCTGGAGTACAAATGAAGGCGATAGTAGAGTGTGACAGTTGACACATGGCTAAGCAGGCTTAAAGATGCCCCATTGATCTAATTGACTGGAGAGGCAGGAATCAATGGCAGTGATCAGCAGGCCCCTGAAGTCCAATCATTTGCACAATGCCTTAACTTCTCCAGCTAACCAGATGTTGGTCTTTTTAGCTCTTACTGAAGGCACTGATATGACCCGTGGCATTAATTGTGAATGAAATGCAGGACATATTTTGGTATTATGAACACTTTGTTTCATTAAGGGAGTATACTGTAAACACCAAAAGACCTTTCTATGTTCCTTTGGTTTTATTCTAAGTTGAAAAGGAAGCCATAATTGAATGACGGAACATAGAAAACCTGAGAAAACAGATTCAGCAAGTATTTGTTTGTTTAATTCAGTTACCGTAACTTTGATGCACAAGCTCGGTTTATTTATAAAGTTTAACACTGCAATCAATTCAAGAGACTTCACAAGTGACCTGGTTTACAGTAGCTCTTTACACGGTAACCTCCATCACCTCAGTCTTGTGTTTGATGAATATAAGATGTTCAGTGGATCTTTGAGTCCCAAATTATGAAAACAAAAATGTTGCATCAGAATGTCTGACTCATCTGTTTCTGTCCCACACAAACACACACATTTATACTACATAGCCCATCTAGCTTTTCTCTTGTGGTTGTCCCTACACTTTCCATCTGTGGCTTTTGATTGACAGCTGCTGAGAAGGGGAAAGGGACCTTCGGTGCATGGATGAGAAGGCAGGCTGCAGGGGTCGAGTCCCCGGGCCCCTGGGGCTTGCCTCCTCCTCCACCTCCATTCCAGGCTGAGGGGCCCTGGCAGGGGCTGAGAGATGCTGATCGGAAGCCTTTATTGTCTGTAAAGCCCTTGCATGTCACAGCTAAAAGTCAAATAGTGTTGTGACACGTTGTGGGAAGTATAAGTGACCAACAGACACATACAAATGTCCTCTGGCAAGTGCACAAATATACTCCACTGATACACCAATGTGCAGCACATTTGCATTCGACACAAGTAGCAAGGCATTCAGACTCAGATAAACATGCACGCATGCACACACACACACACACACACACACACACACACACACACACACACACACAACACACACACACACACACACACACACACACACACACACACACACACACAACACACACACACACACATACAACACCACACTATAACTGCCACTCTAAATCTGTCCCTTAGCTCAAAGAGAATGTCTGCAGCAAAAGGATGATTGTGGAGATGAGTTGACTGTGTGTGTGTGTGTGTGTGTGTGTGTGTGTGTGTGTGTGTGTGTGTGGTTGGATTTATCCAGATGACTACAATACATAGCCCACTAGTCATGTATTTAACTGGTCCTTGTATAGTGAATTGTTTTTAGTGTTTGCCGTTTAGTGACATGGTTAGTGGAAGAATTAGGGGAATTCAGGGTTAATGGCTATTGATTTGAGGGTTTTTCAGCTGGTACTCATGTAGACTAACAAACACACATGCGCGGTAGAGTAAGGTAGCAAATGTTTTTGTTTGTTTTGGTGGCAATATTGTGAATGTAAAGAGAAAACAGTAAATACAAACTCCACTTGAAAATGTAGGAAAGAGCTACACCATGCCATTTTATTATTGGTGCTTGCTTTTATTATGACATAAGTGTTAATTTCAATTGTCTATTACTTACAAAGGTCATGCTGGCATTTCTGTAATCCTGAGCCAAGGTTTTATCAAAATGCATTGACAATAGCTGGCAATTCAAGGTTTTTAAATAGACAGTATGGTATAGGCCATCAACAACTTCAAATTCAGAATCCTAACACACCAACATTAAAATAAAAGTCTTCGAAGTAACTGAATCTGAGATATTTATTAAAACACAAGCCTTTTTGTCCTTGAAGAGTTCAGTGAAAAATTGAAGGGTGGAAGTAAACATGATTTAACATAATTCTGATGTTCAATTCTCACTAAATAAAACCTGTCTGGGCAAGATACAATACCAATTCACTGCAACACAATTAAACATTTCTTGCTAAACTTGACAATTATTACTTTCCTTTTCTCACTCTTAAAACCGGCTATAGAAAACAGTGTTATCCCTTAAGAGGTGTAATCTTGTATCAGCGGGGCCCAGATTTGTGTATGAATATTGCAGGAGGGTGGTTACATTGCAGCTGAGGCAGCAGTACAGAATCTTTTGCACACCCAGTTAATCTCAGGAGGAAATAACAAGGGGACTTTTCACCACCTGGGAAACAACTGAATAAAAGCCGTTACTTCAACTACTTCTGGATGCATCCCAGTCAGATAGAAAAGGTCCTCATTAATGGATGAAGATCCGAGGAGGCTAGCAATCATCTACCCAAAGCCAACTTAAACAACACGTGCGTTATGATATGTAACACACTTTTTATTTCTTGCATAAAAAGCATTAATAGCTCAAAAGCTAGAAACTAAACATACATTAATTTTGTACACTAGCACACGGTCTGTGACTAAACAATGATCATTTTGTTGCTTAAATAAGGAAATTCAGTTTTCACTTTGTTAGGTTTTATTTATTTTACTTTGTTTATTTTTGTTGCTGGTCTCTGCCTTTGCTGGCCTAGCAATTTCATGTTTGCATTGTAAATAACTTACAAAGCTCAAATTACAGATAGTACCCTAAATGGAGCATAATGTAGTCAAACTCTGGGAGAATTTGCATCAGTTAAGATCTAAACAATTTCAAATGTTATTATTCTGCATTATGACTATTATCATCATGCAAGGAAGGGCCAAACACAGGATCTTGAAGCATTTGTATTTTTGTTTTATTGTGTACTAAACAAATTAACAGTTTTATCGCTGTTTGTAAAAGACAATGACAATGCACCCCACTCATTCACAGATTCATGACATATGGAGATTGATCAGCCAAGCCAGCAACTGCAGCCTTGTAGCAGAGACAGCGTTATGTGTGCATGTGTTATGGACACCTGCTGGGCAAAGGAGAGGAAATTGTCAGTCTACAAGACCTATTGAAAGGAAGAAACATGGAGAACATGTAATCATAAGTTTTAGGACAAGTAGAGGTTTTCAAATTTGATTAGAGTGATAGATGACAAGCACATACTGTAACAATAATGAAACCAGTCAGATATGTGAATGATGAAGGGTCTTGATATGTGAAGGGCAAGCAAACTCTTATCACACAGTTTTATTCACCCAAGTAGACAGCCAGATAGGATGATGGGTAACAAAACCACGCAGGTGCGCATTTCTCCTCGAGCAATGGAATCAGGAAAAATGCCACACACTATAATGGGAGAGGTTGCATTTCCTAAAGCCTTTTTGAGAAACAATCTTCTATAAATGGATGCCATCTTTAGCTACAGACTCTCAAGGGCTAACAATACAGCAGAGGAAGTGTTTGGCATTCTTTCAGCCAGATGCCAGCCAGGCCAGTAAAATGAAACCTGAGATGGCTGACTCACCGGCTGTCTAAAAACAAGCGTTGGCTAAAGAAAGCAGAGGCTCCGTATGGAATTATGAAGAGAATCGTGGAGCAACAGTGATTTAATTCAAAGCAGAGCAATTAATTCAGTTCAATTCAATTTTATTTATAGTATCAATTCATAACAAGAGACACTTTACAGATAGAGTAGGTC
>NC_045738.1:14363368-14364323 GCF_008692095.1 Etheostoma spectabile | reverse complement strand
AGACCACACTCTATAATTTACAATGACCCAACAGTTCTATTGTTTCCCTCCAGAGCATGCAACAAGTGCGACAGCTTAGGGCAATTAGGGCTTATCAGAGACAGGACAGTTGGCCATGGAGGACAGGACAATCCAAAGCAATTACAACATTTTGCAAAGATCAAAGTGTAAAAAAGGCAAGTTGCTATGTTATCGTAGGTTATGTGCTAGACTATTTCTTTCCCAGATTCTGTAGCTTCCCGGGGTCTCCACTGGTTGCCTGGCAACCTCCCGGTGAAGACAGGACTCCAAAAAGTCACTGCACCTGGGTAACAAATAGTCCAGAACAAAACCTCATGTAAAACCACAACATATCGTTTATACACTGGGGTTTTTTGTTACGGATTAAACAAAAGAGATAATGTGTCAATTAGTGAGATTTAAAAGTCTTGATAGACGTATTTTATCACAGCCAGGCTAGCTGTTTCCCATTTCCAGTCTTTGTGCTAAGAAGCTAAACCAACCAGCTCCTTTTGGTATCATCAAATTTACAGTACAAACAGAGTAGTATCATCTCGTATAACTCTTGAGAAGGCAAGTTAGCATATTCAAAATGTTGAACTATCCCTTTAATTAAAACTATAGAAAAGTTAATTTCAACGTAGCTTGAGGCTTGACCATCCGTCTATCCTCTAGTACCTTACTTTAATGCGGTTTTAGCAGGGAAAAATGGGATTTACTTATTTGATGCAAAATTCAGAGCCATGCCGTTGAAATTGAATTAGCATGAAAGTCTATTCATGGAAGTTCAACAGTTGTTTTTGACCAATAGCAGCATCTTAATGACGTTAAACTCTGAGATAGAGACAAAGCAATCCAAAGCAACAGTGTGGAGATTGTTGTGTGTGTGTGCTATTCATTTTTTCATGGCATTCCTCACTCGCTCACTCACTCACTCACTCACTCACTCACTCAC
>NC_045738.1:14361309-14363358 GCF_008692095.1 Etheostoma spectabile | reverse complement strand
ACTCACTCACTCACTCACTCACTCACTCACTCACTCAAAACACTGTGTGCTAACAATAAGTGTTACAGCACAGTTCAAAGTTCCAGTGCTGCTTCTATAGCCTTAACACACTACATTTTTCATGGCTCTGAAATGCATTGTCTGAGAGCAATCTAAGCAATATGTTTGCATGATTTTATCTGACAAAACTTGAGAAACATGAGTTATCAAAGTGCGGTGAGTCTTAGTCAAAGCTCACATGCAACATGTGGAGAGAAAAAAAGGGGAACCAAGGTGCGTAGCAGTCTGTATATCCTCAGGCAAGTTCTTCATCCCCCAGTTGAATCACTATGGCCGCCATAAGAGCCTTCTGAACACCCAGCTCTGTCAAAAGGATGTACTTGAGTATTTCACAACATGGTCTTTTTGGGGCCTTTGCCTGGCAACAAAGTTGTGAGATGGAATCCCACAGAGAGCCTACTCATTTTTTACTTCTCTAGGACACCACAAGACTCATAGACAGAGTGAACACAGTTGTGTGCTTGTGTGTGCATATGAGTAGGTAGACTTATTAATGACAAAATGTATGTGTTTCTAGAGTATGTGATGGGGGGTTGGTCTGTATGACAAGCAAATGTGTGTCTATTCCTGTGCGTGCGTAAGCTGTGGTAGACATTTAGGAGATGTGAGAAGGTAGAGGTGCAGATAAAGGACACGTGGGAGAAAGAGGGAAGCGACAGTGAGAGAGAGAGGTTTTTTTTTAATGGGGCACAGCAGACACCGGGCCCTGGCCCTAATTGATCTCTGGGTAATGCAGAGGGCCCAGCCTCGGGGGTCACTGGAGGGGTCATTAGGATGCAAATATAACTGTGTGTTCCTCCTGCACACACTAGACAGACACATTGACAAAAGAGGGAGTGATAGAAAGAAGTGTGACAAGGGAAACAGAGGAATGGAGTCTGTCTGTCATTCACCTTCTGATCTTTGTTATTGTCCTCCTTATTGCCTTTTACTTGCTGTATAATATAATGTAAGCTTTTCTATTGTCCTTAAATGCTGCTACCTTGGTCAGATCTCACTTAGAGATTCTTGCTCACACCAAACCAAGAAGATATATTTTATTCAAATAAAATACACATTGACTGGCAGGTAGGGTCCAAGGATAATGGGAATTGCAAATGGCATTACAAGTGGATATTCTGGTTGCTGATATACTGCCATGGTCTTGTTGCATTTTGACTTAACACATTTTTGAGATGTTGGATCAATAAAACTTGTATGGAGGAAGTATTTGATTGCTTAGGCTCCATGTCCTAAAATTAATTGGCTGCCAGCTAAATGATTTGAAGTATCAAAATCTCAAGTAATGTTTATTCACCAGTGTTCAGAGATGCTGCGTGCCAGACAAGGTGTAGTTATTTTGTCATATTCGGTTAGAAATGAAATGGGATAGCAGGCAGATGTTTTATAATAGTTTATTCAGACATTTCATATTTGATTCCAAACCTTTTTTTATTACGCAGGTGCCTACTTTCAGAAATACATTATGGAATTTTAATCAACAAGTATAGAGTGGGCAACCTGTTTTTTAAAATAAATACTGTATGTACAATTTTGGAATCTAAGTTCAAACATTGGCGACAGATATTTGTTATTTATGCTTTTTATTTTATTTTTACTAAAAAGCCAGTCAAGTCTTTTCACTCAAACAAACCTAGATCTCTGCCCTTTTCAGGATGCATGCTGGTTATCCAAATGCTGGTGCCCCGCCTGTTGTACACATGTCTCTCATTATTTGTCTTTTTTCACGTCTCCATTTTTTTGAGACAAAAGCTGAGGATATCCGTGGCAGGGGTTGGGGGCTGGAGGCCAGCAAGAGTGGGGATCGCTTTTTCATTCTCCCCTAATTGACGTGAACACTTCTTTTGACCCTAATTAGCGCTCTGTAATCTCACATTTGCATATCACAAAGGCAACAGCATCTGCATATTTGTAAACGAGATGGGCCCTGCATCTGCATGCATTCCCTTGTTTCCTCGCCTTTCTCCCCCCCCCCCCTTTCTCTCTCAC
>NC_045738.1:14358845-14361299 GCF_008692095.1 Etheostoma spectabile | reverse complement strand
TCTCTCTCCCTTTCACATGGGTACAATGCCAGAAAGTGGCAGCAACAACAGGGCAACATGCAGACAGGGACAAGAGGCATGCACTGGTTGCTTGGCACGCGCCCTGGCACAAGCTCTGACAAGGAGAAAATGAGACAAACAGAAAGGGAAAGCTAGTTTGAAAGAGTTTGTGGGTAGAGGGAAGATGGAATATGAGAGAAAACAGGAAAATTAGGGCATAACGGGTGAGCGAGTAAGAAACAGTAAATTTAGGCAGAGTGATGATGAGGAAAAAAGTGAGAGACAGACAATTGTGATAAAGGGGAAGGATAAAGCTGTAGCACCTCACATGCAAATCACTGGCTTGGTATGTAGGCTATCATGTGCCCATCAGTATTTTGAGATTAAAGTTTTTACCTTTTCTCAACATCTTTGCCTGGCTAACATAGATCTGTTCTCCTGGAACCTCTTCTCATCTGTACTCTTACTCTACTTCCTCTCTGTAATGTCACTCCCTCAAAGAAAAAGAGGTGCAACAAAACAACCAAGCTAAAAAAGATGAAGTGCTCACAGACTGGTAGTCACAATATCATCGTCATCATCTTCATTTCTCCTCTTTCTCTTCCCTGCTCTTTAAAAAATGCTCTATCATTAAAGGGAGTCTTCTCGTGTAGCTGTTTGCTTTGCAATATTCATTATTGGGAATCACTACCACTTGGTTGTAGCTATTGATGTCTTGGAAAATGGTTGTATGAAATTAGCCGCCTGTCTTTTGTTCTCTCCTTTAATTTCTGGGATAAATTCATTGCTTTTTTCAAATGCACTATTGCATTGTCATACACCATTGTCATTGCAGTAATCAAAATGTCCGCATCCCAAGGTGACATCAAGGGACTCTTGCAGAACAACATTCGGCCCACAGTCTTTTTTTTTTTTTAAATGTTGACAAATGTTTTTCAGTGAGATCCCTCCTTTATATTTGCCAGTAATACATTAAGATTACACCTCCCAACAATTTTTTAAGTCATAATAGAGGCTGGTATCGGTGTCCCTACAGGTATACTGACATCTCTTTCTCAATCTCCCTCTCTCCCTCTGACCGCTCTCCTCCTCCCCTTGTCAGTCCTGACCCTAGCGACGCAGCGCTCTATTACTATGGTAATGGGGGCTAATTGAATGGCCGAGGTGTAATGGAGAAGACAACACAGCCTACATTATGATAAGGAGCCTAGACAATAGCCCCACGTCCAGGGTCACCACTTGCCAATAAGGTGGGCTTAAAGGGGGATAGATGTCCTTCTTGCCCCTCCAACTCCCCCCATCCTCATCACCACTCCTTGTGTTCGTTGCTGGCTGTCTTTCATTCCTTCGCACTCTTTTTTTTTACTCCTGAGGTTTCTGCATGTGCAAGGCTTTGAAACTTAACCCCAGTGCTTATCATTCAGGATTGCTATGGAGTTGTTTTGCAAGGTCAAGGTGTAGGCACAAATGTAGTGTGTGGGTAGCTACTACAGGAGATATGTGTTTTAGTGTTGTTTCATGGTGGGCGGGGAGGTGGAGATCCGCTCACGCAGGTATGATGAAAAATGAAATGGGGACGAATAGTTGTATTCCATCCCGGCTGCCGCGAGGCTGGGGAAGTGAGCGGGCATTCATTTGCTCTCATTCTACGGTTCCTCTAATGTATTCAACAGGGAAAGGTACTCCGTCAAACGTGAAAACGAGGGGGTTCGCTTGCATTTCATTTTTTTTTTGCATACGTGAGATCATCTCCTGATTGCAGTGTTTTGCGACAATGTAGTTGTAAATGCTGCACTTCAACCATTTTGACGCTTTAAATATTCTCATGGAATATCAACACCAGACATGGCATCAATGAAAGCATTGAAATAAGCAAGCACTTTTTGAAGGGGAGGAATGAAAGAAGCATAAAATGCTGTGGTGAACTTTTACTTTTGAAATGGATGTGATTTAGCAAGCAATTAGATCACCATTTAAATTACATTTTCGTTTGGTGATGGTCAACCATCTCTGGAAGTTGATCAATGGTAATGTTGGTTCATAAACAGCTTCCATCATGGTTTGCTCTGGCAAAGGAGAAGAATACTCTTTTTACAACAAGGAGAGGTGTTTTTGTGAGGTGGACCCAAATTCACTTACTGAATAACATTAAAGAGGGAACATGGAAGGGAGAAAGTACTGCTCCCTTTGATTTTGTTTATGCTGTGGAAATTGCATCGCCTTTGCAATTAGCCTTGTGCAGTGTGTGAGTCTGTGTTTATGTGTACTTAAACAGATAAAAGAATATGGTGAGAGATCAGAGAAGAGGTTGTTTAAGTGTTCTGAGTGTTGTTAGACGCAGCCGCTACCTAGCCAATACTTCTTGTTTTTCTTTATTTTCATCGGATAACAAACTTTCTCCACCATCACCTCCATCATCTCTTGTTACATACACTGAACTCCCCCCCCCCCACA
>NC_045738.1:14356011-14358835 GCF_008692095.1 Etheostoma spectabile | reverse complement strand
CACATATCTTACTTACACAGAAATCACTTACAGAAATGTAAAAAGTTAAAATTTGTGAGGTGATTACAAAGGTCTGGTATGGACTGACCATGATAGGGTGCTATGGTAGATGATGTGTAAATGGTATATTCTTAACCGGTGCTGTCATGTTCAAGGTATCTGAGGCAACCCACAAACCATAACTTAATCATGAGTTTATCACACAGAAAAGGATAAAGAAGCATATCACTGTCTTGAATCCTCCTCACACATTAAGTAGGAAATTCAGCTGCAAAACCAGGTTCATGATGGAAAGTTCTGGCTGTTTTTGCACTTGGAACGTTAGAGGTTTCCAGCTGTTTTTGCTTTGGTCTTTTAGTTCCTTTTTCACCAGATTAACTTAAATTCTATCCCACAGCAATCACGTTTGGCTGCTGATTTTCACTCATGTTTAACACAAATGTGTGCAGTGTCATTGTTGCCAGCTGCCATATTACCCACATTTCTCATCATTTAACACACTCGTGGTCCTCAAATCATTTCTCACAGTCAGTCACAGTCATAGTTAATAATAGTGAACTTTTATGGCACTTTTAAAAAGTGTTCTTGTGAATGTTTAATCTTCCAGGGATTGCATTTGTGTACTGGCTACAAGCATACACATCAACTACATGCCTTTCCTTTAGTACTCAGCCTCACTGACTGAATTACTGCCTGACTGTTTACTCCTCTGTTGAGTCCTCTTCCTCTCGACCCACTCCTCATTTCGCCTCCTCCCTTCTCACCCCCTCAACGCCCTCTGCCAGTATGCCTCTCACCTTTAGCCACCCTCCACACTTTGTTGATGTGAAACTCCCCGACCTGAGAGACCTGCCGGCTATGCATAAAACATGTCCTACACCGCTTGCGCTGCTACTCAGGGCAAGCCACATTTTCCTTTACCATTTATACAAAGTGGTATCTTCTTTGCCTTTTCAAACCCACTAAAAGAACTTTCAGAAGTTGGACTCTGCTTTGGCTTTTACAGCCTTGGAAGTCTCTTAGGTGCGCTAGAGAAAGGGAAAGAAAGAGTGTGAAATAATGACAGAGAGGTGGACAGAGGGTGCTTTCTTTAAAAACAGACCTTCACAGACATGCACACCGGGTCTGGTTCAAACCCCTGCTTTGTCTCAGCAGCAGGGTCAAGCGGGCTGCACTTCCCAATCTCAGCACTACTCCAGTGAGCAGTGCATCAGTGAGGATAAACAGAGAAATAGAAAAAAAAGGGAACAGAAAAAGGCAGAGAGGGAGACGTGGAAGGGAGATGAGGAATGGAAAGAAGAGAGGGAGCCGGAAAGCCTTTTAAATCCATCTCCTGTAGGAGGTCTGGGTATCCTCCACCTCTCTCCTTCACTCTCCACCTCCTCCTTCTCTCTATCGTGTTGTTGCTGTGTTTTCCACCCCTGCTGAGGGCCCACTCGTGCCCCCCTGCCTCAACCCCATATTGGATCTCAGTAGGCATTTTGTGCTTTTAAATGAATAGGCAAATGAGATACAGGGTCCAATCGAAGGAGGGTGAGGGCGGGTAGGGGTAGAAGAGGGGAAAACGAGTAGCAGGGGAGTGGAGGCAATTGGGTCTCTGGGCGGAAATACAACCCCCCACTCCTCACCCTAAACACTCCACACACAAACTCACTCACACATACACTCAAATGTCAGGGGTGGCTAAGAGCCTGGGGGAAAGCACCTAATTTCAATATGGCCTCCTGCCGAGCGCCCCTGATGCAGCGACTGGGAGACCCCCACTCAGAGACCCACTGATCTGTGATAAAAGCTGCCTGTGCATTCTCATCATCCTCTTCCAACTTCAAAATCCAATTCCAACTCCTCCAAATTGCTTATTGGTCTTTTTTCTCTCTCGGTACACTGCACCTTTATGTACTAGGACACATTTGTTTGCGGTCATATTCTGCCTGAAATTTGCTTCTTTAAATGCACCTTTTAAGGACAATTCCAGATAATTACAACTTTATAGTTATACTATTCTTCATGTTGGTAATAATAAAGTTGCACTCAACAAGTTAATTGCTTCACTCTGGGACTGCTGCAACATTGCCAAACTTTAGTCAGACTACCTCTTGTGTTTTTCTGTTGTCTGAACAACAATCCTAAACCCCAAAGATATTCCTATTCCTATCTTTTAATGAAATAAAACCTTACATATGAGAAGCTGGAATCAGAGAATGAATGTAACAAAGAAATAACATGAAAAACTATTTAAATATATTTGAATGTAGTCAATCTACATTGCTTATTATGTGCTGTTTGACAAACGGGAGAAAGCAGGAAATAATCAAAAGGTCGTATTTGAATTTGTATATGTATTCGATATGTTGCTAACTATCAGAAGAAACTTATTAAAAGGTTACAGAGAATGTGAGAGTTAAAGATCCATAATTTTCTAAGCCAATGACTGAAGTTTTCTGCTACACAATTTTAGATTTTTCTTTTTTACTTCGGACTACCAAGGAAAAAAACACTTAAAAGAAACTATTTTTTCTAGGATGTTTTCAATTGGTTCATAAGTCATTGTAGCAAGTAGCAAAGCTTATAATATTGCTTATTTTAAAAGAGGTAAAGTAATGTGGTCACATTAACCAAAGAAATAAAGATAGAGAACAGAGTAAAATAGGACAGGAGTAGAGACAGAGACACAAAGGTTGGAGCTCCGAGGTGAGCCGGGTACTGCTGTGCACCTATGTCATGGTGGTTTGGTGGAGCCGGTACAGGGGTCTCCAATAAGGCCCCTTAAAATTTTAATCCTTTTCCCTCCTACAGCTGGAATGTGACACACACACACACACAC
>NC_045738.1:14331287-14356001 GCF_008692095.1 Etheostoma spectabile | reverse complement strand
ACACACACACACACACAGTAAGTAGCTCCCAGTGGCTCCCACACTAAGCCTGCAGAGAGCCCTGAAATATTAATGTACAAAGTAAATTAAAGCTGCAACAAAAAAGAGATAGGGTTTTCTCTGTCTCTTCCTGTATATCTGACTGTCTATTCGTTATGACTGAGTGAGGAGGTGGCAGTCACTGCAAGTGAGGAAGAAAAGAAAAGGAGTGGGTGGATGAATAGAGGGTAGGAGGTGAGGAAAGTGAATGGCAGATAAAGAGAGTGCAACATGTCTAATGATTTAGCATAGAAGGATTGTGCTTTGGACCATGGTGATGAGCTGGACGAGTTCACAACTCACATAATTAGACAAGATAAGGGAAATTGTTAAGTAAGACACTTGAGAAAGAGAGTCAAGACATGAAAATAATTGTACAAATTGGGAAAAAAAAAATTAAGGGAAAACTTGAAAAAGAAGCTGAGGGAGAAGTAAAATAAAAGAAGGTGCAATTTAGATCAGTATTATTTTAAAAGGGTCTGGGGTCATGTTTGCTAGAGTTGAGAAAGAGAAGGAGTATGCATACCTTGCCAGCTTGTTTGTGAATTTTGGCCCTTATTTCTGCCCTCCTGCCTGTTATAGAGCTGCGTGGTGAGATGGGTGAGAAGGTGGCAGCAACCTTGGACCCCCCCATACTGGCCTCTGACCCCATCGACTTTGACTGGCAGCTCGTCGTACTTTTACAGTAAGTCTTAAAGAATATGTTCACACACACCTGCACAGAGGTACATACACACACAAGCAGAGAATCTACAAGGCCAATCAACAAAGACAATTTTCTCTGATACATATAAACCAAAACACACATTTTACTCACAGTTTTCTGTTTCTCAGACAAACACACACCCACACACACACACACACACACACACACACACACACACACACACACACACACCATGGCGGCCTCAGCTCTTCATGTGCATTTCCATATGTGCTTGCTTGTAGTATTAGCTAATCAAACATTACAAAAAGTACCAATTTTCAAACATGTTCTCACAGCACAGAGACTCATCCTAAAAAGCTTCAAATTGCCACCTGATCCATAAATCTTCCTCTGCCTCATTCTCATTCTTTTTTAAACACACACACACACACACATGCGCACCCACACACACACACAGAGTTTATCTCTACCATCAATTTCTCCTTTCTGCATATGGCTAGAGCTGCTTATGCATGTGCTGCGGAGCTGTACTTTATCAAAGGACCCGTCCTGGGCTTGGGGCCATGCATTATTAAACACACAACACACATACACACACGCCCACGCACACACACCTCGCAACGCACAGCACACGCACACGCACACGCACACGCACACCACACACACACACACACACACACACACACACCACACACACACCACACACACACACCTCACTCTAACTAGTAAAGGGCTCATTGCAGGGCCTAGCCGGACAGGTAAACACACACACACACACACACTTTGCAGTATTTGCAAACACCATCGACCAGGTGTTAGAGGGCAGACACCACTGGAGCTAATTCAGAAATTCTGTCAGACACACTGAACTTAGCACACACTCATACGCAAATATGTACATGCAATAAAATATGAACATAGGCTCTGCAGGAAGCACATGGCGCCATCATAGAGGTACATTGGTGAATTGTCTGTACACAAATGATGGCTTAGTATAATGGCTATATATATTGTGTATATAATGTATACTGTATAATACTATACTGTCTCGGTCGTGGAAAATATGTGCATTCAGTGAAGTGATGTGCTTAGGTACAACTCCGAGATACTAATATTATGTACCCACTTTAGTTTTTCCATTCTATTCACACAGCATTCCGGGACTTCCGGGTTTATTGGCATTTCTTTAAACCAATCACAATCGTCTTGGGCAGTGCTAAGCCCCGGACACAATGAAGGCGCCTCTGCAATACAGCCTCAGGAAGGAACTTGTTTGGGTGGAACATGTGTGCGTTCAAAGGTTGTGTTAGTTGTGCAACAGAAAACTCAGATTGGACAGATAGTCTAGTTAGCTGTCTGGATTTACCCAGCTGAGATCTGAGGAGCAGTTAACCATAGTCCTCAGAAATCCACCGGAGTTTAAAATTTCGACACAAAGAAAGCGAAAGGTAACGGACATATAGCCAAAATGAAAAACATCTGTCGGAATTTCCGGCGGCACCTGAGCAATCTCGGAAGTGGAACGTACTGTATGATAATACAATGCATACTAAGAAAAATATTTTTCTCATTGTACTGTATAACATTGGTGTTTTATAAAGGTGTCTTATAATCTCATTGCAGATGGCCCACAAGACACGGCATAATAGTTACTTTTATTTTTTTATATTGAAGTACATTTTGCTGATACTTATGTACTCTTATATTTTTTATGCAGGATTTATACTTTAAATAGAGTATTTTTGCATTTTGGTGTTGCTACTTTTACTTAAGATAAACATCTGAATATTTCTTCCACCACTGCTTTTCTGGCAAAAGCAATGCCAAAATTCCATACAGTTTGGACACCCCCGCTTGCTGTACTGTGAGCAGCTGGGATCACAGCCTGTGACGCAACATGGCGTGAAAAATTTTCTAGACAAGAAAACATGGCTGTCTTATGTCACAGACCTTCTATAGATTATACATATACAGATAAAAACACACATGATACACATGTTCACACACACTTTCAGCCTCTGAGCTGAGTCTGGCTGCTCACCAGGGTAATATACCCTGTCACGCTGCAGAAAATGAATTTGACATATTGAGCCTCAAGTGTTTTGTACACTGAGCTTAGGATCTGAAGTACTAAAACTTCCCTTCCAGTCTCTGCTATGGAATGAAAATTCCTTTTTTCATGAACACAGCGTGGATTTGTCAATTGGTAGGATTTTGAAATGTATGGTACACAAGTGGGTCTTGCATAGCAGAAATTATTATGACAAAGACATGCTCTGGTCTCTGCCTTTGGATGAAATGGTTGATGAATTTTCCACTAATGGCAGAATAAGTGCACAAGAAACCAAGGCTGTGCTGGCCATTACTGCATGCTTGCATCAGCCATTTATCACAGTCCGTTAACACTGTAATATAGTGTGATGTGTGCCTCTTTCTTTAACATGTGTGAGAGTCAGCCAAGGTAACCAGCTGCTGGGTCGACCCTTCTCTCACCTCTCTACCCCCTCTGTCTCAAAGAAACTGGAACACTTACAGCGTTAGTGGCAGGAAGTACCACAGGTGTATGTGTCTAGTCTTAACATACCCAGCCTTACCCAAACACTGACATGCCTAGCAGGTGTGTGAGGAAGCTCTTGTGATCTTGGAGACCTTTCAACGTTTGATACACTGTGACTGGAATTTGATTTATAGCTAAATTGGTGTTTTTTTATATCAGCTGTAAGGAAGACTGCCTTGCACCCATCCTAGCACAAGAAAGAGTAAGTAATTATGAAAGGAAAATTCTCCTTTTAGCTGTCATTCCTTTGGGTTATAATGACATTTTTTTTAACAACTCCTGAGTTTGCTGGAATTGACAGTCACATGTTCATCCAAACGAGTTCAACAGGACAAGGAACACTTGCGGTCACACACACTTTCTGTAGTTATTTGTATCGAAAAGCAAAGAACAACATAAAAACTATAGACCAATCTCTATATTGGAAACATCTAGTAATACTTGATTTCCTGGTTCAAGTTTGACCTCCTGAAGTTGTGCATCTAAATCTTTTTTAATCCTATTAAGGATTATTACCAATATTTCATTTGTGTTCACTTTGGGTTTCACTTTCTGGTTTAGTTATTAAATCCAAAACAGAGAATAGTGTTAATAATTCAGACAGAGCAACAATCAAGTCCAATCAAATTCATACAGGTTTACAGTATGGTTTTATAACCTTAAACCTCTCGCTTTGTGTGTGTGTGTGTGTGTGTGTGTGTGTGTGTGTGTGTGTGTGTGTGTGTGTGTGTGTGCGTGTGTGTGTGTGTGTGTGTGTTGTTGAGTAAAATGTTATCATAACCAACAGGTTGTGGAAATACACAACACACAGGTTGTTTTAAAACCCTGACATATCCTATAGTCATCTGTAATATTAAAAAAAAGTTGAATGAGTTTAAAACCTCAAGTAGTGCAGACATCCTTTAATCAGTAGAAAAGAAGTTTGTCTTTTCTATAAGTGTGGCTTTTTTTTGTTTTTGTTTTTTATTTTACCTTTTTATTATTTTTACAGGAAAGTGATTAAGAGCAGGTTCTTATTTACGATGATGGCGTGGCAAGTGGCAAAGCCACTTAGGGGAAGGGAAGGAAAGTTGAGAAATTACATTAAATACAATTTGAAATACTACACAGACAACAGTAAACACTTATTACGAGAGAAATGCACAGGCACATGGGTGAGTAAGAGTGGGAGAAACTATACAAATATTTAGCTGGATATTTTTGAGGTGCATTTACTGATATAGTTCTCTTTGACCTGCAGAAAAGACAGCCACTCAGCTCCTGTCACAGACATGCCTGTGCCTCTGCACCCAATGTGTTGTTGTATGGAATTATAAAGGGTTGGGGATTGCATTGCAATAGTTAGGGCAGTGCTAGCACCTTAACATGAAGTGTTGGGTATACTCATGTGCTGAAATTGTCTGCATTCAACTCTGACCCTCACAGCACAGACAGCAGAGAAGGTGCTGCACTGTAGAGAGGCGGAGAGCTGTATGCGGATGACCGCTGTGTTCTCCACCCTGCATGTGTGTCACGCCTCTGACCACCGTCGAGACCGTAGCTTTTGCAAATGAGGAGCAGGGAAGCAAAGGACACAATGCATGTTTATTCAGGAAGTGAACTGACTGGAAGGGCTTTTAAACCCTGTCATGTTCAAGAATGAGTTGTAGACATTTTGTTGTGTTTCACTAAAACTAAAAACAATTCCAAGGATACGTTGTAGTTTATGACCCAAAATGAGATCAGTGTCCTCTACTGCAAAGTCAAAAAGAACAGGAACATGGAGGAGTGGATAGGAATCTCTTGCTAGCTTTATCAAAGCACATCTTTAGTGTAGAGATGAACTACTTTAGATGGGTTGAGCTGAACACGCCAAGTAAGGTTCACAGAGGTTGTAAGATTTGGCATTCATTCATTTTTTTGTAGCTGTGAGGCGAGGGCTGGACTGCTTGGATGCGTCTGCGACCTGTGGCATCATGTAATGTGTTTGACAAGCGTTTCCGCCCTGCAATGCCCAGCATGGTGTATGATTGCCAGCTCTGGCTCATACCTATCTGGGGTGATGCTGGCTGAGTTTCCTCTCTGGATCCCCGGCCAACTTTTCTCTAACAGCTCTCTTTGCTTTGTATAATGTTATCAGATGGGTTATTACCCGAAGCATTTGCGTATTAAAATTCTTAAATGTTAAGAGATAAAGAAAGCACATACGATAATGTTTCTTGTGATAATTGTTATCAAGGTGTCTTTCGGCAGTCACAGCTCATGGGTGACAAGCTGGAAGAGCAGTCTAGCACATTCTGTCTGCCTCATTGCACCCGCGCCCAGCCGCAACATGCTTGCTTACCCCAACAAAATGAAAAATCAATACATGTCTCCCATCTCCCCCATCGTTTGCAGGACAATTGACCCTGACACCATGATCTCTCAGTGTGAGTGATATTATTTCCACAAGGTTGGGCAAGAGGTATAAGACACATTTTTCAAAAGGTAAGCAGGACACCTCTGAGCTCCTTCCTGCCAACAGCCAATAAAGTCAAGTGCAGGCCATCAAACAAATAAATAGCTATGGCAGGTTTAGGGTCTTTAAGGGCTTGATCGAAATCCAGACATTTTTTTCTGTTGGTTTAAAAAAAATAACAAAGTAGGAGTTTTAAGTTACCATCCTACTCTCAACTTGTCTCCTGTTGCACTTACTGTGGAAAGAACAGTCAGTAAAGGTGAACATTTTTGCAAATTAAAACATAACTTCAGCTATTCATTAAAGATATACTTAGGAGCTACAATTTAGTGATTATGTTATTTTAGCCTTACTAATCTGTCATGCAGCCTCAGGCTGGTCTGTCTTTTAAGTATGGACCGTAATAATGGCAACAAGTGAGAGTTTTTTTTATCAAAGATATTTGGAAATGCTCTAATTTTGTATTTGCATATAAGAGCAGGGGAATCTGAGCACACACCTGAAATAAACCCACAGCAACCTCCTCTCCCTCTCAGATGCAGTTTTCTTTTGGCTTTTCTCTGGATTCGGCCGCATTCCTACAGTTTTTCTCAACATGCCATAACTCATAGCCAGGGACACGGACTTCCTGCTAAGGTGTCGCGCTTTGAGCTTTCTCAAACACACCCAGGTTTTAATGTATTAAAATACACTCTGTCAGCACATTTTCGAAATTATGGGCTAGATTAAACGGCAACTTTGACCCACCTGTCAGAAGATACAAGCTTTTTTGCTGAGAGAGATTAATGCTTTGCTCTAACATTTTCTCCTGAACCCCCCTGAATGTTAATCAGAGCCCAAGAGCAGCAGTTGGGAGATTGGTCATTAGGTGAGGTGGAACACATTGATTTTTAATTTTGACATGCAAATTTGTTTGCCACCCTATTTGTACAGTAAGCTGACCTGCTTGCGTTCTTCTCAGCACTTCTCAGCATCATGGGATACTTTGTTTCAAAGTGAGTGAATAGTTTACTTTCCTTGTTGTGTAGTATGAGTCCAGGGGTAGCACAGCGCTTTGCTCTTTCCTATTTGCAAAAGCGATTTCAAGTTTGGATTTCAAGCTTGGCTTGAGTGACGTTTGTGGATATCAAATTATTCTAATACATTGTATGGTTAAAATTTACATTCAAATTTACTTATATTTTAAGGCTAAAATGTTCGAGTAGTGCAAAATATGGCACTTGTACACATTATTTCATGATGCAAATAAACAAAATCAAAACTCTACATTTAATAAAACTAATTAACAAAACTGAAATCTTACACAGATTCTTACAAGATTTCACAAAACAAATGAAAAACAAAATGAATTTCCACAAAAGTAATCCGAAAATATTATGTTTTTTTTGATTTTGTAGTGTTATTTCATCATTCTGGTACACACTGCCTTTTAACACAGAAAGGCAGAGAAACAGCATGTGTATGCGTATCTTGTACGTATTCACGAAAGATGAAACTCTATATGAAGATAAAAAAACCCTCATCTAAGTTTTGAGACAACGAATGGTTTAGATGTTTTTCTCATTTAAAATGATTAATAATGATTGACCACCAAACATTACAAAAAGGTTTGTTATGTCATCAAAGTGTAAACATTTATTTTTTTTAAGTGCAAAATGTGACAAAACCAGACACACAAAGTTATCTTATGTAGGAAATACAGATTTAAATGCCATTGGACAAAACTTTGAACCCCACACATTTACAAAAAGTCCATAAGAACTTGAAACAACAAACCTTTTTGTGAGAGAAGCGACAGACAAGAAAGAAGGCAGAGGAAGTCATAAGGCCACAAACCTAATCTTACACCTCAACAAGTCATTCACGGCCTTCACAACTTCCTGAAACATGTGGACTTCGATGCGATGCAGGCTGAGGCGGTGGCCATGTTTCTGACCTCTAACCCCCGCCTCCTTAACAGGATCGAGAAACAGGCCTGGAGGCGAGCAAGGATCAGGCCCCTTAGGAGAAATATACCAGTGAGAGGAATAAACAAGACCACAGCGTTAGCTGTGAGGGGAGGGAGAGGCGGTGTAAAGGGATGTTATATGGATGAGAATGGGTTATACCTGAGGCTCAGCTCCAATTGATCCATTCACCTTCCCTCTCACCTCTGGCATTACTCCTACTGTCTCTGCAAAACACCTGCTCTGTGCAAGTTTTGTTTTTGACTTTCCTCAAAACTGACCTCATCTACATCTGTTTGACTGACCTGTGTCACTCCCACTGTTAGAGGATTATCCAAAGGGTTGTGAGGTCACATATTTGTATAGGTTCCTCCTTTTTTTTTTTTTTACACTACTCCTGGACTAACCCCCCCCCCCCCCCCCCCCACTCGCGGGCAGCAGCGCATCTCTGCCTGCCACTGTGATCATCGCTTAGAAGCATATTAGACATATCAGGGAAGCAGATAACTCCCAAAACCCGCAGTCTGTCAGGGCGAGTCACAAATTTAGCAGCAGGCAAGAGTCCCAGTGGCACTGTCTGGCGGAATTAGAAAAAATTAAGACATCCATCCCAGAGACATCCAGTAGAAAGATAGAAACAGAGACAGGCGCCAGTAGATTGACATATTTGCCACATATTCATTTGAGCGTGTTCATGCGAGCACAAGAGGTGTCAGTGACAGCACTTTCTCACCTCAGTGACAGTGAAAAAGCCGCTGTGATCAGTGCAGTGGAAGGCGCAGCATGGCGGAGTTGGATTAGCTATGATAATATGATGACAGTAATTGAGCTTGTCATAATTGCTCAATCACTGAGCCTTTCCCCAGGGTCTGAGAAGCAACTGTTAGCGCTGTACAAGCCTTCATTATAGGAGTGTGATATCAGGATAATTCACTTACAGTAGGACGACTGGCACTGTGATCATTTTGTGTGTGTTACCAGATTAGGCCACTAAAGAATTAGGATGAAATAATCTTAACTGTAGCGTTTGATTTATTGAATTCATTTTAACATATATTTGTGAACGGACGGCCTGATTAATGATCTTTTTCATATTTTGTATTCAATACTATACCCTCTTTATACTCATATTGCAGGTTTGTTCATCTACGTATTTGCTGCGAAATACTACGTAGAGTTGCTAATCTAATGTACTGTGATCACCAGTGAAACCTATTTAGAAGTGAGAAGCTATTCAGTGTTGATTGACTCAATAACAACCAGAGGGCCATGAACAGGCACATCACAATGCCCCCAGCTCTCACTGTCTCTCATAGACAAAGACAGAAGAAGAGGATGAGAGGAAGGTTAGAAGGGATGGTGGGAGGGAGGGCGGGAGGGAGGGCGGGAGGGAGAGAAATATTGGGACAGAGAGGTGGCAGCGACAGGACCACCTCACGGCGGAATTCGTCAGATTTTCTTCACAAGAATCTGGACCAAAAACCCCCTCGCCACGAACGAAAGGACAGAGAAGAAGGGAAAAAAAGAGGGAAATTGGAAAAAACAGCTGAGGGTGTAAATAATTCATGCAGACAATATGACTTTTTTATGTAAATTCAGTGCATTAACCCTCTATTATAATGATGGACGACAGATACGGGTGATGTTTCCTTGGTAAGAGCTAATGGATGACCATCATAAATTCACTGCACATTTTATTGTGTTGCCGGGAAAATTGTGCCTGCAGGCAACGTTGTTTACTTTTATGCCAGGGAGGAGGAGAAAAATCCTGCCGTCTTCAAAAGGAGAGAAGGGAAAAGAGAATGGCGAGTAAAAATAATGGGGCCCACACAGAGCGCCTTGTTCCGTACCTTCTGCCATGTTTGGAGCAAGCGATCCCCCAACTACCTCGGTGTGTGTTCTTCCTCATGCTCATGCCTCTGCCTATCCTTCTCCTCCTCTTCTTCCTCCCCTCCAGCGCTGTCTTCCTCAGAGAACAGCGGGGTCTAGTCACATTAGCAGCGCTGCACTCCTCCACATTGCTCCGATTACAGATTACTCATTTTTGCCGCCGCTGCTAGACTTGAAATTTGGGGAAGTAGACAGACATCATTTTTCATTACTGTCTTCTGTGAGCAACATGATACTTGCCAGGCACAAGTACTGCATGTGGCATCAGTTTTCATGAGCAAAAACGCTACTTATCCATAAAAGTACAGTTTCAGCCATCAGTAGATCAAAAGGCATATTTGATTAGCTTAAAACCGAGTGACACTTGATGGTGTTTAACGTTCACTTTGAAGCAAATAAGTGTGCAGCCAACAGACTTTCACTTACCACTTTAGTTGTTCACTATTGATGAAAGGAAGAGATCAGCACAGGCCTGATCAACGCCTGGTTAGCCAATCTATCATTCCCCTTTCTGCCTTGTAGGCTGCCCCCAGGCCCTGTTCAAATGAACACCCTGCCCTGCCTCTCTCACTGTTTCTTACGCTCTCTTTTCCCTTTCCTCCTCCTCTATCCCTCCTCCCTCATCAACTTCTCCTTCAAACCTTCCCTCCATCTCTGATTTATCTTGTAATATTGGCTCCCTAATTAACACTAGGAACCATATGTCTCGTGTGTCTTGTTTTGGATGGATTTTAGCATACTAACCCCCCCCACCTCCCAATCCTTCTCTCTTTTCCCTGAGTCTGTTCGATAGAGTAAGTTTACTTAGAGCAAATGACTAACAACCAAAGGGAAAAGCTAACATACATTTGATTGTCTTAGTGTAGCTTTCAAAGAAATGTACATCCAGTGGGTTTTTTTTATTCCTAAAATAAATGCCAGAAAAAAAGAATTCTTTCTTCTGTTTGAAAGGGAACCTTTGTACTTAACATGTCATGTTTTGCTGCATATTATAAGCTCTTAAATCAGTTGATATTACATTTGTGCGCTCATATCTATTTGTGAATTATACTGAGAAAAAAAGATCTGCAACACATTCAAAACACACACACATACAACATCTACACATTCTGGTGCTGCTGGTGTGGAGGAGTAGCAGATGGTGGGAGCCAGCTGTTTTGTTTTCAAGCTGGCAGTGGGCACACACTGAGACACTAAAAAACACACACACACAAACACACACACATCTGGGCCCCCTGCTAACCAGGCTCCCAGCTGGATCTTCATGGGGTCATACTCTTACCTTCCCCAAGGACATCAAGCCTCACCCGTTCCCAGTGAGGCCACCGTGGTACTGCTCAGCCATCTGCATCACTGTCCAAGGTGCCAACTAAGACTGACTTGCCAGCACCAGCAGCAGGAAAACGCTGCCTACTGTTAAAGCAGCATATCGGTGAAAATTTGAACTCATCCCCCACTCACACGTACACATTGCAGCACAGAGCTACTGTAAATGGGCCAACTAAGTGGTTAAAGCACAAGTCACATATATGTTGCCCTGGATAAGGGCGCCTTGCTAAACACATGATGATAATTACCCACCCAGCTGCCTGGTGCCGTGTGCCATAATAGGTCTCGCCTCAGCGCCGGGTCCTCTGAGACTCTCCCTACCCGCACGTTACTAATTTCACAATTTGTCCGCCACATTTCCTTTCTCATTTTACCATGCTTAACCTTTTCCTTTGGCTAATGTACACTTTCCCAGCCTCTTTGTCAAATCTGGGCCAAAGTGATGCTTCCTAATGATTCACTTACCAGCTGAGTCATTCTGTAGATTCAAATGAACAAACAAGAGCCCACATCTCACTGGGGAATTTGATTAATAATACCATGTGTATAAGGAATTGACAAAGTGAATGAATAATGTGCTTTGTTCAAATGGCAAGCAAGCCTTTCTAGGTATTTAGTAGGTTTTGTTTGTGCTTAGAAGTTCCATCCTGTGCCCCGGGCAAAGCAGGCACTTTGTACAGTGTTGGGCCACTTTGCAGAGCCCAGCAAGTGTCTGGGGAGCCCATCTCTGTTGCAATTGCTGGAGGAAAACCAAAGCTTGGCGTCGTTTCCCTCTTGTTTGCGGGCACTTGGAGGGTGTTTATCTAGAAAAGAATAACAACTTCTTTTATTCATGTTGGGAATGGAAGACACTATGCCCTCCTGAGAGAGGGGTTGATCAGTGTTAGCGGAGTAGGGATAGTTGCTTTTTATTGCGGCAAACGGTGTGTGTGTGTGTGTGTGTGTGTAGGTGGCTCGTAGTGCTGATAGTACACATGAACCCAGGGGTATTGTGTTTGCTGGTGGGGTGGTCTGTTTTTGAAGTCCTATCTTTGCAGAGGGCAACATAGAAGTTGAATACTACTTTCTCAATCTCAAATTGTTAAGATATATGCAATCATTTGCCACATAAAAGAAAATGAGTCAACCTTAGAATAGGAATGACATCCAAAAAACAATACCTCAAGTATAGTACATAGCTGCACAGATGATCTATTTCACAGCTGATAAAGTTGTCTGTAATTGTTCACTTTAAATGTGAGACTTTTTTCCCTATGCTGTAACAAGAATTTCCAACTATCTAGTCTACACATTAGACACAGTAAAATTAGCATGATAGACTGTAAATGTCGACATCCTCGCTAAGGACATAGTAGCAACTCTATTGTAGGCTTATTATATGCAAAACCTCACAACTTTGTTTTCAACTAATTAACTTCTGGGAAGATTCTGACACATCAATCATATTGTCATTGCAAAGGCATCAATGTGTTTTCTGTACTCTAAAGCAGACCTGAAATACTGTTACAAATACAGTTACCTCTTTGTGAACGTAGACTGTCTGGCTGTTTTACGTCAAAGTCACTGTGAGAGAGCTGGTTGTGAAACATGACATAGGAGCATAGGACGTCAGCCTCTGTTCATGTGCGAGTGGTATTTAATCTGCTGCAATTAAAATATTAATCATCTTACTATTAATTAAGTTGGTTGGGTGCAAGTTGCGGTTTTATTAGTGCCGCCATTTAGTGGTCTAAGTGACAAACCTAATGGGGCCACTCTGAGATAAAGACAGTAATTGGGTTTGGCAATTCCATTTCCACCACCGACCATCCTCTCACCCACCCGCTAGCTCATCAATAATTTATCTAATTACTGATATTGTGGCATGAGTCACTCTCAATTTAGGAGACAAACATGATTATTTAATAATAATAATGCTTCCAAACATATGCAATGTCTGCTGGCCTGCCTCACTTCCCTCAATTTTTAATGACTTGTTAACACAATGAGCAAAAGAGACCTCAAACAAGACAACAAAAGAAGTCCATCAGTGACCTTTACCGACTAAATATTAAAAGGAGAATTACAATAATACTAGCTGCAAAATACAAACCTGCCTCTGTCAGTGTGTGTTTATGTTTGACTATATGCTTTATTGATAAATAGAAGCCAGAATTGGAGAGCTTTGGTAACCTTTCAGGTCTCCGAGATTCAAAACTGCAACAAAAAAGGTGGGATTGGAGGGGGAGGGGGGCATCTGAGTGCTATCCACATCCCATAATGATCTCAATAATAACTCTGACAACACTATGGACATAAAAATAGTGTGTGGTATGGTGCTATGAGTGCCAGTATGTGCATGTGTGTGGTTGTCTTGGATTATGAGGAGCAGTAAAACACAGAGAAACTCAGTGAATATGCTGGAGGTAAATGAAGTCCCAGGGGGGTAATATTCACCTCGCCATAATAATTCTGCCACTGTCAAAAGCCAGCTAGCTTTGCTGTAAGTGTGTGTGTTTGTATGTGTGTAAGCCCATGTGTGTCTCCTGAAACTACCACACATGAGCCCTCTCTCTCTCTCTCTCTCTCTCTCTCTCTCACTCTCTCTCTCTCTCTCTCTCTCTCTCTCTCTCACACCCCCTCTGCATCGTCGAATCCAACTTCCCTTGTTCTTTTTCTATCTCAGTGGCAAACTCGACAACTCGGAACTGCACCTCCAGTAGTCAGCTGAGGCGAGCAGGAGGAAGTAGTCATTCATCCAGTGTGTGTCAACCACAAGTTGACTAGGAGAATGAGCAGGGAAGCAAAGCGATGTCTATTTCTGTCTTAGATGAGTGAGAATGGTCAGGGAGGAGAGCACAGACTACCCACTGAGGGAGACACTGGGTTTCATTGTGAGCTTCAGGGCTATAGGGAGCAGTGATCTGAAGGTTGGATCTCTTGAATGTGTGGCTCTGTGTGTGTGTGTGTGTGTGTGTGTGTGTGTGTGTGTGTGTGTGTGTGCATGTCTCCTCTTTTTTGCTTGTCTCCCCTGCACTCAAGTGCAATGAATGGCACTCATTAGCCTCATGTTAGCCTTACGAGCTGCTATGCCCTGCGGCAACGAGGTCACATAAAAGGTCCGGACTTGATTACATGGTAACACACTTGCTTACATTGGTGTGTAAGTAACACATACTCTCAACAAATATCTTTCATACACTTTTTATACAACGAACGGACACGTCAACATATATCCTCTGAAAAGAGTGCAGTCAAATTGAATTACTATTTAAGTTTTTTTTAATTATTTGTTTTTATATTACTTAACAAATATATATTTCACATTAAAAAAGATTATACGTGCACTTTTAACTTAACATGTTTTTACTGACATTTTTACAGTTTTTTTATGTTTTTTTTATGTTTAAAAAACATGTACAGTACATCCAAACAAGAAGTAATTTTAAAAATGTTTTTCAAATCTGAGTGTTCCTCAGTCTTTTGTCTTTAATTTAATGATGTGGATATAAAGAGAGAAAAGCCTAAGGGGGAATGCTGTGTCCTCCGTCATCAACACAGATTTTTGTTCCTTTTGCATTCTGTGCTTGTAGAGCTACTCTCCTCCACATGCTGTTCTTTTAATATCAAAGCACACACTATCCACACAGTTTGTCAGTTTATGGTAGTATATGATCGGTTAAGTCTAAGGATGGAGATGTTATGCTTTGCTATTGATAGTCATGGTCCATTGAGGATGATATCTAATGTTTTTGGCGACCCCTGACCTTTTCCTAGTACAACCAGCAGGCTGAAAGTTTTACTTATACGTAAGAAATATGTATGAGATTGACTGAGCACATTCCTTCTCCTTAGAGGACGATCTCTTCCCAGTTTGAACACAACTCTATGAGCTTTCCTCCAGCGTTATCCTCTGGACAAAATGTACAGGTTTTGCCACTACTACTGGTAAAGTTCTAAGAATATCAAAATAGTCAACATTCTATGTTTAAAAACTGTGGCAGAGTGATGAACACTTCAGCCTCCAGAGGCCTACTGAGGCATTAGACTTTTTTGTTTAGTTACAGCAAGATACTTCCTACAAAAAGAAGAGAAGTTTTATTCACCAGGTTCTTTTCAGTGCCTTGGAATTAAAGACCAAAGGCTTATTTTTATTCTCATCAGCTTGTTCCCAAAACGACTGTTAAGTTGTAACATACCACTAAAATTCATAACTTAAAAAGTATCGGTGTTAAAAAACGGATGAAAATTGGTTACAACTAACTGGATATACATTTTTTTTACAGCACACACGCTGTGTTGTTAAACAGCAATCAGCGGCTCATTCTTTTGGTTTTTTTGTTTACTTCCTGCTACCGGATGATTTTTTGATCTCAGCTCTTGAGTCGGTGAATCTTTAACGTGGACTATGTCCTATTTTCATGTGTGTCATTTTGCAGCATACATGTCTGTGTATGCTCATTTACTGTGTGATTTGTATTGCGATTTGTATTTGTGTTCATGTGTCATTTTGAGCATACATATCTTTGCATTAGTGCAGTTTTTTGAATGTGAGTGTGTGCGTGCGTGCGTGTGTGTGTGTGTGTGTGTGTGTGTGTGTGTGTGTCTGTGTTTGTGTGTGTGTGTTTAGGCCTGAACCCACGGCCCTCTAACTAGGACTGTCAGCAAAACTAAGGCGGGGCTCGCTATGTGAAATTAGTCTCTGTGGGAAGACGAGAGGCATTGCTAAGGCCTTCTCTTTTAGCCAGTTGGCCCAGCCCATAGCTACCCAGCCACTGTCACACTGAGAAGCACTTGTCATATAAAGGAGACATTAATTGCCTTGGTGCAATGGCAGGACACTCACTAGCCATGCTCAGGTGCACCTTTGCTGCTGCCTTGCAAATGAGATGCAGAGTGTTGGTTACTGTACCTCCTTCCCGGGTATAATTGACCCTGGGGATCCACCTTGGAGTCCAGCCACCTTCCTTCTTTCCTTGCTTATCTCTTCCTCTTCTTCACCTCCTCCTCTCTTCCCCCTCTGTTGCCTCTGAGACAGCGCAAGGCACCTCCTGATTGGTTGGTAGTCAGGAGAATGGGGTTGGCCCTTTGACCCTGCAGCCTCCCTCCTCTTCTCCATCGCCTCTCCCTTTCTCTTCCTGTCTCCACCTCCTTCACAAGGGCATTCACATGGTGATGCGTCCGGTGAAGACCAGAGGAGAGGGAGCTGCCTGACACTACTACTGCTAGGCAACCTTTGTAAGAGGTGCATAAACCCCTCCCTTCTCTTTCTGTTTTTGAAAAATGCCCTACCCGATAGACCCGCTGCTTAGTCATGTTGTTTTTGTGGTCACAGTGCCAACTTTTAATGAGGTGAGACTCCTTGTATACCCCTGTGTTACGCGCTGGGCTTCAGCAGGCAGTGCTGTTTATTTATACCTAAAGGTCTGCGCCGCTCAACCTTAATCGACCCATGCATCGCTCAATCACAGGCGAGGGTATGGAAAACAAAGACACACCTGTATACCTGTGCACAGTGCTGTGGATAACCCTTCAATCCCCCCTCCACTCACACACATCTTGTTTAGCTTTTCTGTTGTTTGTTCTGCTTTCCTTCTTCTTTCACAATTTATTTTCTCTAACTGTTTGTCTTGATTGTTACCTCTGTCATCCTTTCAGTTTAGTCTCTCTTTCTCTCTCTCTCTCGCTCTCTCTCTCTCTCTCATGTGCTTTGTGTTTCAGAGTACGGCAAAAACCGTTAGTACACAAGTACACACCTGGTAAGTCATTTGCAAGAAGCCTGCGGCTGAGATCTCAGCCCCCTGAGCATAATATGCAAGGTGTGGCAGAGAATGACACTGTTAATCTTAAAGGATTACTTTCTCATGGAGCAATTTGTCACAGGAAAAGTCTATACTGTTTGCTTATATACTCCGTGCATATCCTCCTGTACCCTGCGTGTCTTTGCCTCTTCTGATGTGCTTGTGTGCACTTGCTTATGTGTGGGTGTTAAAATGTTAAATTACGGATCTTGTGTAATTGAATAGTGGGCCATCTGTTTGGAGTTTATCTTTTCTTTTCTTTCTTTTTTGCACATGTATTCATGCTTGTGTAGTTGCACGTGTGTGATTTTTCATCTTAATACGTGTGTGTTTTTGTGTGCACATGTGAGTTTCATCTCTAGTCTTCAACTGGCTGGAAGCCCCCTCTTTGGTGGAGAGGCCAGCCATGGCAGAAGAGGGCTGCGCTTAGTGCGTTTCATGCTTAATTCTGTGTCAATTAGTTGACTGCTACCTTCCCTCCAGCAAAAGAGCGCAGAGAGAAACACAAGCCCACAGAAATCCTCTGGCTTTGACAGGCGCAGTGTTCAATCATTTATCCCAAGGCCCCGGGCCACGGAGCACTGTCAACAAACATTCCATTGAAATCATATCAAGCCTCTTCTGTTCCCTCGTTTTTTTTTTTTTTTTACCCTCTCTGCTCTGCCTCTCACTCTTTCCATCTCCCTTTGCCTCTTTATCTCACTTGTTCTTTACCCTCTGTTTCCTCTCTCGACATGCTTCTACCCACCTTCGCTCTTCTTGCTCACTTCCTCCTCACCCTCTGGGGTTTCTCGGTCTCTGTAGCAGGGGTTTAAGTTCTTTCTTTAAGCCGCTGTGCCTCTTCCTCCCTCCCAGGACTTGGCAGCAGAGTGGTAATTTGTTAAGCTGCTTCCCTGTTTGTGCTGGTTTCACTCCCAACTTGGCATCCGGTCAAGTTGCGGTCGTATCTCAAGATGAGCACCAGGTATACCAAGATCACAGAAAGAAATTATTTTTTAGCTTGAATGTTATTTAGAGGAGTTTTAACAAGGCATGGATGGACGCATCATAAAACATAAACATCAATGACTGCATTTCAATTGATACCGTAAATGCATTTGTATATACATCACCTTTTGACCCATATCCTTTACACCAAGTGAACATATACTTTAAAACATATGCATATGTCTTTGCAGATGCTATGTTTTTTAACATAGGTTGAAGTGGAAAGGAGTCTTTGATCACAGCATGTGGCGGGATTGAAAATCTATGATCTAACATATATTGAAATTTAGCAGAGGTATCATGCACTGGGGCACTTGTCAGCTCAACTACCTAACTTGACTCTCACACTGAGGAAATTAATCATTTGAGACAACACTCAAATATCTGTACAGAGATTTCATATCCATGTGCCATTTAAAAGAAAATAGAGATTAGGCTATTTAGAATACATCAGCCAATTAGCTTCACAGCCTCTTGTCTCTCCTGTTTTCCCCGTTCTCCCCCGTTCTTTGCTTTTGGCCCATTGGTACTCTCAGAAATGCTGATGCAGGATATTTTGCAGGTAAGGTGGACAGAGGCCAAATCTGAGTTTTTTGCTTGGCTTCCTCTGCTTTGGGCTACAAACATTGATGCAAAACAAGAGATGGAAGGGAAAAAGGAAAGGAATCTTTCACTCCCTCCCCTGAGCATTCATCCTGAGAGAAAATCAACTCACCTGGGTATCTCTGTGGTGGAGAGTGATAAATAAATGTATTGGATTAATTATTAAAGACAGCCTAAATGAAGATATATACTATCCTCTTAAGGTTTGTGGTACCACAAGTCTGATCTCTCAGATGTTGTTGTGATTCCTGTTTGTTTGCCTCACTGGTGGTCAGGAGACATATACTGTATGTATTTATATCTGTATTCTGACACTTTAGACAATTACCCATTTTTACCCTATTTTATTTTACCTATATTTTCCTTAATTACCCGACAAATGGAAAGATACTCACAGTGGAGTCGGCATAATCACACACTGGTTAGTGTGCAAAAGAAAAAAGCTTCTTCTACCTGAAATGATGCCTCAAACACGTTTTCAAAATTGACCGTGAATACATGACAACACTAATAAAATGGATCAAAGGGGAAGTGGGTCTTTCTCATTTCAGTTCGGCCTTTGAACAATATTTTGTGGGTGCACTCTCTTACTCAGCACAAGATGTGCCTCCCACAACATAAACCGCACAATCTTTTTTGCAACAATCACCACAAATCCAAACTTTTGTCCCTTTATTTCTGAAACAAAGAAATCTTTAAAAAAAAAAATCTTCCTGAGTTATACAATAAACCTTACAGGTCCTGTTTGTTATCATCAAACAAAAATATGTAGTGTCTCTTTGCACATGCTAACCAAACAGCCTTAACCCCCTTCTGGCTATTCAGGTTTCCTTCCCACTGCAGAGTGCCTCCAGAAGACAACAACAGGGCCCTTGTATCAGTCCCTGGACAAAGCCAAATTAATATTTAAAGATCATTACTATTGCCCCGAAGTAAAACACAGTGACTAGGTAATTAATTGATTGAGCTGGTTTGTCCGCAGAGAGATTAGACCGGATGAGGGTTGTTTATCTCTGTTGTTATTGAAGTATATTTGATTGCTTTGAGCGAATGATTTTCTATTGAATGTAAAGAAGGGGGGACACGCAACTGTATGTTTGACCTGTAAGGCATATGCAGTGAGTTTATATTCTTGGAGTGATATAATCAGTTGGGGATTAACTGTCCCTTGTGATTTCCCACAACATGTATGTAGTGTAAATCTGCAACGCCAGTAATCTGTTTTACAACACAGTTTACATTGGTGCTAAGTGGAATCCGTTTTTTCCGACCTTTTTTCACAAGCTCATATAACAAGTGGATGGATTTCCACTACTGATTATAGCAGATGCACTTGGCAAGACAATAAGTTGTATCATAATTTATCTGGCCCACTTCCTGTGTCAACTGTTGGATGTGAATAGAGTGTCAACGGAGTGCTAATTGTTGTCCGGAATTTTGATTTATCACAGGCACAGGCCATGGAACAACAGAGGATGATTTTGCTTTTGGCAGGCTGTCCCCATTCCTTAGCAGCGTGCCAATGGTATCGTTTCCTGGTCAGAAGCCTACATTCAGTGATTCAGTACCTTGGATAGAGCTGCCTGCTCTGTCCACATGCTGCATCAGTCTGTCCTATTTTCAAGCTGTATACAAATACTCTAAGGTGTACAATGTGTACTAATGTTGACTGTGTAGTTTTTTTTTTGTATTTAAGTATTTATTCAAGTGTTGTAGTTGTACTCAATTTTGCCTTTTCCCATCTGCTTTGTTACATTACTGATAGACACAGACATTGGGATGGGATGTGTCGCTGGGACTCAGAGAAGTTAATTTGTAAGCAGCCTTTTAATGTTGAAGCTGGTCCAGCACTGGGCTAGCTTGACCAAATCAACACTCTAAAAATGTAAAGAACATTTTGCACCAATGATACTTTCAAGACAATTATTAAGAATAGAATAGAATAAGCAGTAGCGTGATACGGACACTGGGGATTTGGCAAAGTTTTTATTTTAGTCTTATTTTGACTGCCTTTTTGTGGCAATGTAAATGTGAGAGTTGGCGTACACATCGCACATAAATAATGTTTTGGGCAGCATATTGAATAAACTTTTCTGAGTTGCCCCAAATGTCCTTGGCTTAGAATGCATGAAAAGGTGTTCTTTCTTTCTTTTTTTCCCCTTTTGAAAGCATCTTGTGAAAAGAGCATTCAAAAATCACCATGTTTTTCAGAAGTTTTTTGGAGATGCCTGTCATGAATGAACATGGCGGTTGTGTACCAGTGCCAGCTGGCAGAAGAAGCCTAGCACGTCCCAGAGATGAGCGAAGGGCCAGCTGGATGCCCGCCGAGAGCTTTAACACACTCCTCACCATTGCTGCAAACTCCATCAGCCCAGCCTGTTAACTGACACAACACAACACTAATTGTGCATTAATCAGTGAGTTTAGTTACCCGATCCCATGAGTCTGCGGTGCATTTCAGTGGTTGTGAAGCAGAAGTCTGATATTTGTGTTTCACTGTTCCAGGGCTCCCTGAAGTCCTAACTTTGGCTTGCTGTCTGGCATGTGGTTAGTCAGTTGGTTAAACTTGTGCTTGAGATTTTCAGATTAGATTTAAATGGAAGATTAAGGGTCATGTGACTGGCTAGATTTAAGACCAGTGACTACATTTTCTTTACTGTTTATTATGTTGTAGTTATTTGAAAAATATTATTGCTTTCCACAACTTTTACAATAGTGATCAGGGGTGTCGGACTAGGGTTAAAAAGGGGACAGACTTTACAGGGCCCACAAATATATTGGAATTAATAGCTATGGATGCTGGGAAGGGCCCCATAGACAATTCCTATGTACTATGCCCCTGGTAGTTAGTACAGGTAAAGCTCCAATTCCTTCTGTATTTCTAAACCAAATGAAGTGCAAGTGTCAGACGGTGACTGTTAGGAAAGTGTGCAGAAAGTTCAAATAAGACGTAGTCAGGATTTGTTTTTACTGTAAGATACAGTAAAAGATTGGATGTAAAGCCATTGAAGACATTAAGACCTTTTTTATAATTCTTATTAGAGTCACGTGAAATGTAGGCCTTAAACACACAGTGATCGCTGTATGATCTAGAGACAGTACTGTGAGAAAATGTTCATTACACAAACGTCCCTGACTGGTTTTGTGCTTTGCTCATTTTTCTGCTTTAGGCGGTAATCAATCATCAAGTAATTTATCTCACACCGATGCTGAGTTCCTTTTATCAACTGCCAAGCTACCTCAGCTGCACAGCATTACTGACTACAGGTGTGTTGGCTTACTTTGTAGGAATTACCAATTGATAAAAAAGTCAAGTTTCCGTTCCTATCTGCCGTATGCTATTATTATAAAAAATGTACTGTATTCCTACTGAAAGGGGCATAGGACACTTAAAATGTAATGTTTGGGTTTTTTATTTAAATGTAATTACATCCACTTGAGAAATTTACTCGATCAAGTTTGTTTGCTACGTTTTAAAGCTAGTAAATGTCATATGTGGCTCAGAGCAATGACAAACAGCATCTTCTCACATAATTATTGTAAGGAGACGTAAACATCAAGAAACACATTTTTTTTAATTTTTATTTATTTAACCTTTGGCAGAAACGCTCTTTCCATAAGTCACCCTTTGCATTTTTGGCCTCTTGGGATGTCCGCCGTCACAGATGCAGCACGTCTGGCCTCCTTCTTCTGTGGGTCAAAGCTGCCTGTGTCTGTGGTAGTAAAGCACTAAGGAGAGTGTCTTTCTTTGTGTGTGCGTGTGTGTGTGCGTGTGTGTGAGTGTGTTGAAGGGGGAGTTGGAGTGTGGGTGCATGCAGATGGTTCACAAGCCAACCTTTCAATTAGGCCCGGAGTATAAATATCCGTGGCTGATTGGAATGTGGCGGCTGCTGGCACAAAAGGCTCGGGTTGGCCCGGCTCCAAGACCCCGTCGCTCACTCACTCTCTCAGTCATGCTGGAAGCCGCCCAAGGTTACTTTTTCAATGGACGTAATGATTTCTAACTCCCTGTGTCCGCCGCAATCACCCTCCCTTCCCCATCCGTGTATCCATTCTTCCTGCCCCGTTTCCCGCCTGCTCCATAGCTAACTTTCCTAGCTACATTTGAAATAGGCCTTCAGTTGAACCCAGTAGGAGGTTTGATGTCCCTTTTTTCCCGTCATTGGTTTTTGTGCATTAACTGGATTTTGAAATTCCCATTGCAAAAGGTGTTAACTGTTTTCAGCTTAAACATTTCAAACACGTTTCCCCTCTGTGATTTTGTATATATATATATATATATATATATATATATATATATATCCACAGCAAATGTTTAGGTCGCAGTCCAGCTCCTAATCTTATTTAGCTAATGCTGCAGGTGAACAGTCCCTGTTTTCTGCCTAGGTAGGCCCTGTACAGTATATCCTTCGCAGATTATGGGGATGAGCTCTGAGACAATTTATCCCTCCATCCCAAAAGCCTGTCACTCTAAGCTGTCTGAGAAATTATCCACACACCCAGACACATGGTGGTGAGGCTATGAAATGACAAAGCAGAAATGTTTTGGGAGAAGGATATGTTATCACTGTCACAGAACGGTTTTGAATGTTGTGTAGTGCACAGCCTACAAATAGGATTGGAATTATTTCTGTTACAATGGACTCGGAAGCTGCTATTTTTTTACTTTTTACTTTACTTTAGATATTTTGAGTTTGGGAACTTTTCTAGAGCATTTTATCATCCTATAATTTCTGAGTTGATGGAAGTTTCAATGACTTAAAATGCCCTTTCTTTCAACATTTAAAGATTCCTCATGTTGTCCTCATAGTTTCTTAAAGCAATAGAGTCATTCCCCACCAATAATATCATATGCCCTTTGTTAAGAAATCTCCCCTCTTCTTTTATCCCCTCACCCCTCCATCCTGGCCCCCATTCTCGGCAAACACCTACCA
Source organism: Etheostoma spectabile (assembly GCF_008692095.1). Lineage (NCBI taxonomy): Eukaryota > Metazoa > Chordata > Actinopteri > Perciformes > Percidae > Etheostoma > Etheostoma spectabile. The sequence goes on along the minus strand of NC_045738.1, from coordinate 14,332,832 downwards.
GCGTGGCCAGGGGAAGCCCCCCCAACCCCCCCAGTCTCTTATGCATCCTTTTGGAATCAAGAGAGATTAAAAATTAGGGGATTAGGTTTCCCTCCTAACCCTGTAATAACAAAACAATGCTTTCTAACGTTGAGCGAGAGCTCCCGGGGCGTGGGTAAGTCCTCCGTGTCAGTTATTCCTTATGGAAGGGTTCCCTCGGAAAAGACGCACACTCGCTTTCTGTCTCCGATCACCTCCTCCATCCCAACCCCCCTTTTTTATTATCCAGGGCTGTAATGAGGCAACATGGGAGATGGGGCCTAATATCTGCTAATAGGGTCAATGGAATAAACTGTTTTATAGGGGTCACTGCTGGCACAAGGACGAAAGAGCAGCTAAATGCTTGTCTCGTCTGGTGCCAGTTGTAACTATGATTTTTTTTTTTTTACAACAACAATACAGTGTCAGGCGGTAATAATGATTCCGATAGCACTGAGGAGCCTCGGTGATGTAAGACACAGGCAGGCTACTGAATTAAGACCCTGTTTTAAATATGTCAGTGCCACGCTCAGGCTGGAGCTATAGCTGGCCATGGGATGCACTCCTTTAATTTCATCGCTCTGTCAGCTTTTATTAAAACCCATTTGTCACAAAGAGAGAGGGGGGAAAAAAAGAAGTGAGAAAAAAGTATATGGAGGGGGGGCACAGATGAAGACTGAGAGAGGGGAAAGGAGGATGTGGGAAAAGAAAAACATAAACAGAGAGAATGACGTGGTGACAAAGAATGGTGACTTTCCATAGGTGGTAGATAACAAAAATGGTTGTTTTGAGGAGGGGCAAGGGTTGCGGGTGGTGTTGATAGTGGGAGGGGTGGCAGGAGGGACGGGTTGCCACCACCTTGAGGAGTGGGTCTTATAGGTGGAAGACAGGGTGGTAAGGAGGGGTGGGAGGGGCTGAGGGGCTCAGCAGGAGTGATTAATGATAAATCAGGGGTATAGTGGACCGGTGGGACTCCCCATCCCCGTCCACATCCCTATCTTGCTCATCCACCTTCCCCCAACCCTTTACCCAATCCCAGGTCCTTGCCACCCCACCTTCATGCCCGTTTGTAACTGTCTTGGGAGGGGCCATCGAGGACCCAATGATGTGCCCCCTCATTTTCTTTAAGACAAGAATGAGTAATGTGTCCAAAAATGTGTCATTTCCAAATCCAGCTCTTAAGATTTCTTTTGGGTGGCTACTGTTTATTAATGTCATTGACTCAAGACTAATTATCCTTCCACACTTCATACAAGAGAAATTCCTTCAGAGTCTCAACAATGTGTTCACACACACTCACATAGTGACTCACATGCTATTCAGTGTAACATTAACATGTTTTGATGTTTCCCTTATTGAAATCCTAACAGGATTACTTCCAAACTCCTGTCTTTCATTTTGAAGGTTTTAGGAAGTCATAGGCAGAGAGATGCATGTGCATTTATTTGTTTTTCACTGGAGACCAAGCGAGGGTTTCTGCCATAGAGTTTATGTGCCTGTCTGTGTGTGTGTGTGTGTGTGTGTGTG
>NC_045738.1:14330826-14331277 GCF_008692095.1 Etheostoma spectabile | reverse complement strand
GTGTGTGTGTGTGTGTGTGTGCGCACGCACGTGTGTGTGTGTGCACGCTACAGAGTGTGTGGCAGTCGCACTTTTCTTACTCTGTCAAATGGGTTCTGAAATGGCATCAAAGTGGCCCGCTGCCATATTTCCACCCCGTCCTGTGGTCCCTTACTCCCTGTCATCTACCTCTAAGCCCACACACCCCAGGACCTACAATCAAAAGAAAATTAAATGATTCATTATATCTTCCCGCCTTCTTCACAAAGTAAAAACATGAAAAATGAAAGACAAGAAATGCCTTTCAGAAACACTTGTTCAATGCATTTTACGTTATTCTCCGTTTCCCTCGTTTCTGTCTCTCTAACTGAATAGTACATGATGGCACTTGACGGAGAAGAGGAGGTGGAAGACGAAGAAAGGGGAAAGCAGAAAGAGTAAGTGAGAAAAAGATAGCGAGAGAGAGAGGGGG
>NC_045738.1:14319614-14330816 GCF_008692095.1 Etheostoma spectabile | reverse complement strand
GGGGGGGAATAAAAATGAAGTGTGACAACATATGAATTTCAAATTTCCGAGGAGACATCAAAGTGCGCCATCCGGGGTGTCTCTTCGACAAGGACACTTTCTGATTTTTAATTCCGTCCCCTGATTGTATCGCTGAGGCCCTAACGAAGAACGGAGGAGCAACACCAGTGAGTGGCATCAGGCAGCGAGAGATAGAGCAGGAAGGAAGGGAGAGGGTAAGGGGAAAAGAGGGGCAGGGGGGCAGGGGGGCATAGCGGAAAGAGAGAGTAAGTGAGATCAGAAGGGGTTAGAAGAGATAGATAGAGGAGGAGGAGGAGGAGGAAGGAGAGAAGAAAGGAGTGCCTCATCCAAACACAGACGGCTGGGGTCTTTGTTGTTGAAGCGATCATAGCTCCTCTTTCATCAGACAGAGAACTGGAGAGGAGAGAAAGGAAGAGAGACAGTGAGAGTGAGAGTGATCCACTCCTTTTTCCGCTGGGGTGACAGGGACATAGATAGAAGGATGGCAACTTTTTTCATCCTTTGCACATATCAAATCAGGCTGCTCTTCCAAGGACTTATCATGTTACGCACCCTTTGAGCAAAATGCGCTCAAGTGTAGCTGGGGGTGCATGTTAACCGTATGCCCACTTTACCTAAAACAATATGTCTGTTTACACTCAGTCAATTAGCTAATGTCAACATAGTGTCAACATAAACTGTTATATATTGCTAATCGCTGGGCCTCTTCACTCTTCCTCTGCTTTACAGTTCAGACGGCAGTTCACTACCGCAGCAGTCTAAATGCCTGGGAGGTTCTCAGCAGGAGTGTGGCTGGCCTCTGGCATTCCCATTCCTGGCAAAGCTCTGCGCCAGTACTGCTGCAGTGCCAGCCCGCCCTGCTCTGCATCCACGCCAGGGGTCTCATAACCCAGAAGGATCCCCCATGATGGGCACTCCCCACAAGGCCTCTTTTGAAACGGATGGGAAACCCCAGGGAAGCAACAGAAAGGTTGGAAAGGTCATATTACTGGCATGTATTCTCATGTAGTGCACGCTCTCCTTGACTCTCTCTCTTTCTATCTCTCGCTCTCTCTCTAACACAAACACACACACATACACACAATTATATAGCAATCAAATATGATGCCAATATAAAAATTGAGTCATGTACTCAGTTAAAAAAAAAAAACACTGAGGGAAAATGTCGCAAGCCTCCTATTAATGAGCAGGGTCACACCATTTTAAAAGCTTTTCTTCTTTTAAAGAGGGAACAAAACCCTTTTAACTGGTGCCAGCAATCACAGTCATGATAAGGTAAAAGGCTTTAAACTTTAGGCTGTTGTACTTTAAAAGTCTGGATCTGAGGGCCCTCCAAGCCACATCAGCGTGGAGGCAGAGCTGTGTGCAGCAACGCATCTTGGTTTTATAGCCATGTGAGTGTCACCTGTCTCTACAAACAATACCTTGGAGGCTCATGTCACAGCATGGTCGGTGACCTGTTCTATAAATAAATAATTGTTCAAAGGGATGCAAAGTGTGAAGAGCCAGAGATGTGTTTCCAAATATGTGCAAGTGGTTTAAAATATGCAGTGAATTGACAGATGTAACCATCCATTCATTTTTTTTTTTTTACATTTTTGCCAGTTGAAAAGATGACAGACATTACGGAAAGCACTTTCAACATGAGTTTTCAATGAGATAAGTTATTTAGTATTTAGAAAAGTATTTGGTCTGTCAGGACTTCAAAGAAGTTTAATACATTTTAAATATCTTACAATTATTCATATTCATAAATAAAAAACAAACTTTTGACAAAATGGTAATATCCACCTATTTTAACAGCTCAGAGAACTAAGACAGAAGGTCAAGCGCACCCATGCCATGCACACCACATCACCCTAATACACAGACACACTCATAAGGGCCCCTCCTTGGTTGTGGAGAGGGGTGCATGGTGAAGCAGCTGGAAGACGTGGAACCACAATAGCCCTTTAGGGCGAGACAGCCATAATCCGTCCCCCGTCCGACAGCGCCAGTGAAAGGAGGCCTGTCAATCATAGTGTGGCACCCTCGGGTCTCTCAGATGGGCGCGCTTAGATTTAGGATTTACTGTACCCCCTCTTTTCTGCCTTATTAAAACCTCTTTGCAGACAGACAGAGATACATGTATGCACGTGTGTGCGTGCAGGCACACACACCCACAAACACGTACATACACAGTTTGCTGCCTCTTGTCTGTCACGGCTGTATAAGACCCTGTTTGCGCTTGTGTGTGTATTAAAGATAAATTAATGTGTTTTACCTTCATGTTCACATCAACACATCATGTTTAAAGAAATGTAAGCCCAGACAGAAATTCATTCACAATTTTTATTAAAATTTGATTATTTTGCTTAATCATTACACAGGGAAATTATACTTGACTTGTTTATGCATACGATGAGGACATTGTCAATTCAAATGAGCAGTTGTACTTCAAGGAATTACATGCTGCCTATGTTAATGATGGAGACAGCCATGTAGAAACAGGGAATGGGCTATGATCATTTTGGATACATTTCATAGGCCTGTTGTTTGACACACTCACACACACACACACACACACACACACACGTTAATGGATGGGGAAGCAACCATACAGAAAAATAAGATGCAAAGGCTAAAACACATGCACAGATACACACTCTTACACACACACACACACACACACACACACACACACACACACACACACACACAGAGTAAACAGTTATTTAGAGATGTCAGACGCTGCATGTAATATCCTCTGGCAATGTAGCTGTTTGTGTGTATGCGTGCATGTGCCAATGAGCCGTCAGCTGAGCTGAGCTGTACACTGTCCGTTGCAGCTGGGTGATGGTGATCAAATCTAACAGACAGTGAGGACCGGAGCACACTTTCTACCTCAGAGACATAGAGAGAGAGAGAGAGAGAGGGAGAGAGAGAGAGAGAGAGAGAGAGAACTCCAACCGCCTCTGGCCACCATTATCTCTTCAGCGCGTAACTGTGTCCATGTGAGTGTGACAGTGTGAAAAATAGTGTTTGTTTGTTTACTTACTGTGTGTACACGTGTGCATGTTTGTGTGTGTGTGTCTGAGTGTTTGCTTGCTCATGTGTGTGCTTGTCAGTAGCTCCAAGTGGGTGCGTGTTCATATTGGCTGTTCAATATGTTAAAGCCCATATAAATGACTGGGAGATAACTACTGAGCCAGATGACTAATTCAACCCCTCCAGCCAGAGTTGAAGCTCCTTAAACTTCTCCCTGTTTCTCTCTCTCTGAACGACTGATTAATTCATTATAATTATTAAAGTGGACAAACTTCTCTCCGGCTACACTTGTCTGTTGTAAAATGAATTTAACCTGCTGCTACGGGAGGTGAGAAGAGCTAACCCACCAAAAAAGCCCACTGGAGGTTGAACGTTGTCACTAGAAGTGGGCAGATTGATAAGGTATCTATAGTACTAATATTATGTTTTCTAATGATACTAGCAATCATAGGATCTGGGCCAAAAAAAAGTTGATCCATCTAACATTAGATCCTGTTTAGGAACAGTTAGGGCTTTAGTATGGTGTGCATGCACACAGCAATCACCTCTGTAGTTCAGATAATTCCCACAAATGTTGGTTAATTACTGTTAAAACTGTCTTTTGTTGTATTATGCATGTGATTACGTTATTAATAGCGAAAAGTAAGAAGAAATGCCTAATATCTGGCAAAACACACCGTGCTAAATGTGTAATGTATTTTGAAGTAGCCCATTCATGATGCTTTTGCCTTATATAACATGAGGTATTCCCTAAATGATAGCACACAATCTGCTTTTATTAGTAAAAATTATTGCTATTGGTGATTTTTGGCTTGGTGTTGCTTGGTAATGGGTCTAAATTATTTTTAGTGATAAGAAAAAGACTTTTTGGGATTTGCCAGTGGTAGGACAAAAAAACTGCAGCAGAACAATTTTTCTTCAATTTAAAGGAAAGTAAAATGACTTCAATGTTAGTGACAGGTTATGCTCATGCTTTGTTAAAAGAAAGGTTGACTGTTGGTAAAGGATGGGACGCAGACCCGGGTGTCAAACCCTGATTTTCCATTTATTTTTAAAAAACTCATCGCTACTTCAGGTACATGTAGTTTGATTTAAGCTGAAAGAGAAAAATAAATTGCAAAATTGCAAGTGGTCACTTGTCATGAAAATGTATACTTGGTTCAATAATTAATGATGTTGGTTTTCCAGTCTCCAAAGAAGCAACTATCTTCATAATAACTGAGTATATTCATGAGTCAAAGTGATTCCATATTAACTTAAGTAACAAGTTCAAATGCTGTAAATTACACTAATTTGATCAATTTACAGCAGGGGATATCAAGGATCTTTGTGATGATTGATCAGTCTGCCAAATCTTGTATGCTTTTTGTGTCTAGTCTATATATTGTATTGTCTTTTTATTTATTATTGTTAATCTTCATATGGCAAACATAAGCCTTTATTTCCCCCTACTGACGATAAACTTGTTTTAACTCAACTAACTGGCCTGGAGACTCACATCATTTAACATACTGCCAACACCACCCCACCTCTGCAGCCTGAGCACCCCACACACTCCATCTGCACATCAGTCACTGCTCGCTGTGTGTGTGATGAAGAGAGAAAGGCAGAGAGTGAGAGAGTGTGTGTCAGTGTGTGTGAGAAAGAGAAACAGAGATGAATGACAGAATGACGTCTAATCACTCACACAATACAGCTAAGCCCTATAATGAAAACCGTTGATAAGAAGAATTAACATGTGGCACGGAACGAGACAGTGGACATAAATAAAATTACTCATGAGCCATAAATCTAAACCGTAAAAACACAAATATATATGACTCACATGCGTAACTTAGAGACCTTCTCATCCTAGGCTGGGAAAAAAGGACCCTAAAGCATATGTACACATATCTGCTTCATCCTCATTTTTGCTTCTTGCTAGTTCCCGCAGAGCCAGGCCCTCAACTCATAGCACGGTGCAGTAAGTTTTAATGGTAAATCAACAAAGGGCCGACATGAAAGAAAGGCTAGCTTTCCAGTTTGCAGGGTGAAGAATTATTCATCAGCACTGTAGTGTTGCACTGCAGGCGAAAATCCTGCAGCAGTGCTCCATTTTAATTGCCAGAAAATGACTGTAAATGATACAGAGAGAGAGAGGGAGAAGGGAGCAAAAAAAGGAGACAGAGGGAGAGAGAAAGGAAAAAGAGAGTTAGAATTGGAGGTATAAAGAACGGGGGGACACACACCCCCACCACCAACAGCTGCCCCCCAAATTGAAGGCCATGGTGATAAAAAGCTATGTGGCAATCAGAGAAGTGGAGTGTCCCCCCAGCAGCCTAAAAGAGAGATAGTGAAGGGAGAAAAGAGGAGGGCGAGGGGAGCACCATCAAAAAAGGAGTGGTGGGATTAGGTCTGAGAGAGAGTTTACTACGCTCCTTATTGTGCGCCGAACCTGCAGGATTAGAGATAACAAATGTTAGCCGAGGACGGGCACCTGCTGTGAGCCAGGAGGAGGAGGAGGAGGAGGAGGAGGAGGAGAGCTAACCCGCTAAAACAGCAGAATGGGCTTTTGTGGGGCTGAGAGGGGGAAAGAGAAGAGAGGATAAAGACGGAGGGAGTGCAGGGGCAAAGAAGTGAATAGAACGGGTACAGAGTAAATTTGTAATTGTCAAACAGATGAAGGAGCTGAGATTTCGTGGAGGAGTAAACATTGAACTTGCTAATCTGTGGACCTCAAGGCTGGCTCTGCTCACAGTGACTGTAACACACTGACGGGCCCTGTAAATCCTGAGATCACACTTCATATAAAAAAATATAAATAAAAAGAATGAAGCACAACACATTTTCAAACTTTCTGAAGTCTCTCAGCTCTTATCTATCCCCCTCGCCATGTCCTAAGTACCTTTGCACCATCGTCCTCTCCATCTCTTTCTTCCCCTCCGTGGCGCTTGGGTGTGCGTGGCTTAAATTGCCGCTGGGGCCTGGGGACCTCCCCGCCTGCTCTCTGCAATGACCCCAGCCCAGGAAGCACTCAGACTGGTCAATCAACAATTAAAAGCCTGTCTGTAGCCACTAACTCAATTCAACCACTCAGCTTAGTGCTCCGTTAGAGCCGAGGCACCCAGACAGAACTGAGACAGACTCAACAGCATTGACCCCTCCACTCCTCCCTACACACACACACACACACACAGTGGTCCGAGTCGGTGTGGTCACTCCTACACAGCCTTACCGATGTTTAAACCTCAAAGGGGGGGCTCGAACAAATGCTTTCCCTAGGTAAGCTGCAGCGCAGTGGATGTACATGTGACAAGAGGCAGCGGCAATTTGCCCTGAGGCCTGGCCTTGAAAAAAAGGTCAAGACCTCTCTGCAAATGTCTTGGTACCTGCACTTCAACCTGAGGGTTTAACCCTGCTTAGCGTTCAATACTTAGTTTGACCTTTTCTGTGGTCTGACTTAAAGCATTTACTGTAGTGGCTTGTACATTAAGGACTGTGTGTGTGTGTGTGTGTGTGTGTGTGTGTGTGTGTGTGTGTGTGTGTGTGTGTGTGGTGTGTGGGGGTGGGGGTAGTGTGCGTGCGGGGGCGCGCATGTGTGCACGTGCGCTTGTGGCTGTGTGTGGGCGCGCGTAGTGTGCGCGCACGCGTAGTGTGCGCGAGTATTGGTACAAAAACACAGTTAGTTAAATAAGCACTTGAATAAAAATGAAAAATAAATAAAAAGAACACAAACATGAATACTAGCTTTCACTATCACTGATGCACACTGACACTCTTTTACACACACACACACACACACACACACACACACGCTTCACTTACCCCATATGTTTCCCGTTTTTATGGTTTCATCATTCACCAACTGCTTGAAGTAAAAAAAAAAGAAGACTTGGAAATGTAATATGAAAACAAAAGCCAGAGAATAACTGCAGGGGCTGGTAAACGAAGCATAAAGACCCCGAGTGACCGAGGGGAATTATTTGGCTCCATTAAGCAGGCATTAACATGAATTACTATCTAATTAAAATTAAACAGCTCATTAATAACTTTGCGGTGGGGCCTTAGTGTGGAAGTTCTTAGGAGTGTGTGTGTGGGAGAGAGAGAGGAGCTGTGTTGTGTTGTGGCCAAGAGAGCAATCAAGTGGGATAAAACTAAGCAGCTGTCCCAAAGGAAAGTCAGGGCCTGAGAGGGCTTACCTGTTCAACAAAGCAACTACTCTGAATTAGCCAAACGCAAAGATGTTGTTCACCAAACAAACTGTAACGAAACAAAACAGAAATTGTCAACTCTGTGGCTTAGAGGTTAAGGTGCCAACCTTCACCTAACTTCAAGTCTTAAAAACTGTGCAGCAAATTGAGGCTTTGTCAGCTAAGATGTCAACTGTGACGTGAATGATCAGGACTTAAAACAGGACTTTTTTTTCTAAATGAACATGCATTTTTGGGTTTAAAATCTTTCATTAACTCAAAATGGAAAGATAACAGAAAATACAAAACTAAAGGGCTAAATACTGTAAGTGAGTAAGTGATTCGGTCTTCACACACACACACACACACACACACACACACACACACACACACGCTTCTAAAATAAAAGGGTAAAGATGCCCAAATACACCGAGCAGTTGTGAACAACAGACGTTCCATAGCAGGCAACATATTTACACAAACTCACATTGTGACAATATGTGCTAGACATGTCGACTCACTCCTGCTGCGTCCTGTTGGGTAGTGGCCTTCGTGTTGGCCAGCCGCTGAGCCTCGCAGGACCTGTTAGGACCTATCAGGAGAAGAGAAGTCAGCAACAGTGAGATAGAAAAGGATAGAGGGTCAGAAGTGTAAGATGGTCATGTTGCCGGTCTTGGCATCATCTTAACAAGAGGACATAAGAGAAGCGCGTGGAGTTGTAGGCAGGATGGCTGGAGAGATCCTGTTGATGCCATATGAGGATACCGATATTTGTAACAATACTGATGACTTTTAACATGACTGGCAGTAACAACTGACAGTCCATATGCAAAATAAATAATGCCACCTGTAATCAATAAATTGCACTGATTTTACCGTTTGTAGCAAATGCTGCATCAGCACAAAGAAACCAAAAACTTCTGAGCCCGAGTTGTGCCAACACCCTCGCTTTCTGTGTAATAATAATGGGACCTCATTGTCGAAATCCACAAGATTGTCCAAAAGCAACAACTTGACAATATAACGACAGAATAAGGGGAAGGAATAATGATAGATAGTCCTCAGAGATGGTGAGTGGAAAACAGAGAGAGAGAGGGATATGGAGTTAGGCCTAAAATGTATGCCAGTGCATGCGTCAGCCACCCGCCCCCCTTCAACTCTCCCCCTCCTTCCTTCTCCTGGCCAGGAGCTGTTTACCTCTCTATCAGCGGTGCTCTCTAAAAGCAGGGACCCCATCCATATTCACTGGCCTCAAATTCCTCTGCTTATCTCCCCCCAACCCTTGAAAAACCTCCCCGTGTTCCCCTCTGCACATACATACATACATAAACACGTCTTTATGGAGGCAAGAGGCAAACACGCTGGGCCAGGAGGGGGTCGGGGATAAGAATCATCTTGAATTCAAAGCAGAGGATTGTGGGTCCTCGGTGGGCAGACGGACAGGCAGCAAGCCACACAGGCTAAGGCTCACACCGATGTGACACACAAACCACGAGACAGGTAGAGGAAGGCTTTAGGGGATTGCAGTAGATGTGTGCACTAGGGGCCATTGGCAATTCAGGGGATTTGTAATAGTGAGGTGTGACGCTTATGGAATTGTGTGTTGTCAGATGATATGCGTCATTAGGCGGTGCATGCAGGTTGTGTTTCTGCAAGTGCACGTGTACATTTGCGTGTCAGTTTCTGCTACATGTGTAGACCTTCCACCTCATGGAGTGTGTTTGACGTGGTCATATCAGGGAATTCTGGCTTTTCGATATTGTGATTTTAAATTAGATTTTGCTCATAAAGTGACTACAAAGAACCCCAAAAATCTCAACTGACACAAGAAATATCTGTTTTGGCCTCTTCAGAAGTTATTGAGAAATCTAATTGGATTAGCTGTTATACCCAACATGGAGATTTACATGAAGTGGACAAATCACTTTTGTTGGTGGCTGCTTTGAGAATGGGAGCAGGAGACTGGCTGATAAGAGTTGACAGTATAAGTGAGGTCTCAACGAGTACTTAAGCAGAAGCAGAGACACATGGAGTAGGGGGGGACCAGTACCCCATTCCTCTGCAAACTGCGTTGTTTGGGGATTGAAGTTGGGAACTCTCTCCACTACTAATTGCGCGCTGGTGCCATTCATGAATATTCATTCTGGCGCGTTCAGACCCCGCCTAATTAGCCGGGAGATAGAGGAAGAAACTCGCACCTTTTACCGCAAGAGAAGCGTTTCTCCCCCCGTTGCATTCTCATGGGGATGCTGGCAGAATAGCCCAAGTTCATTAGCCAAAAAAGAAAGGGAAAAAAGTTACCTGAAAAGCACGGGACGATTTAGTCTTCAAAATGGATGGGCAAACACGTTTTTTTGTTGTTGCTATTGCATATTTAGTGCCTATTACGCATGTCTATCAAAAAAAAATAATACTGGAAACGAAATACAATTATCTGATTGAGGGAGTTGGTGGATATTATTCTACTTGCTGTAGTTCGGGCGGTACATCACAGGAATGTTAAAATCTAAACATAGCTTGTGGCAGGTCGAAATGTTCCCCCTGGAATTGAGGAAGATTTGTATTTAACATCTAATATGAGGCCGAGGCCATCTTAAGAGTCTGAGTGTGTTGTGTCAGGTATACCTGTGGAAATAAAACTTGATAATTAGCTTAAACTTTATTTCGAAATTACATGTCTGCATAGGTAGGCCTTTAGGAGGAGGACTAAAATAGCCTGCTTTAAAATCTTACCTTTTACTTTACAAAAGAACGTCTTTATTCATGTTTTAAAATAGTTTGTATTATTTTCAATAGTTTTTTTGTGGGGGGGGTGAAAAGCACTTTTCCTTTCTGTATTATTGTATCATCTTATTGAAGAGTGCAGGAAAAGATGTGACGTTATTTCACAATTCTTCTCGTATGTGTCATGGCTCATTTTTATGCATTAATATTCATTCTTTACAGTGCATAACTACTGTACTGATAGCCAGCCTAAGAGACAGAAAGAGAGAAAGTTGTTTAATTGAAGGGTCGATGGGGTCCTATTGGTTGAGACGCGTCCTGACAATGACTGCTGCATATCAAGTAGACTGGGGGAAAGATTAACACTTGACTGACTGAAAAAAAGAAAAGGCCCTTCATTCTAAAAAAGAACCCCTTAAATTACACTCACTGCATTTAGTTAAACATCGATCGTATGTTTGGTCAGCAAAAGCATAACGTTTATAGTATCCTGTCCATGTCACAATTATTTATAGAGAGTAAGTTCTAATGTTTCAGTTTCTGCATGTTCACGTTATGTCAAGACATGACGGGTTGGAAACTCGCGAGCAAGTGAAAAATAGGCCTAAATCAGAGACTTGCGTTTACAGGGTGATACAAAGAAGAGACTTGTGCACACACTTTTTTTTTCCGAGTCAAAGGGTCACCCAACTTCCTCCACACTCATATCCGCGGTTCACACTGAGTGTGCCTCGCAATTTCTTTCTTTTTTCATTCTATTTTTTTTTTTTTTTTACCCATCATATCGTGTTCATTTCCAGCCGCTTTTCCTGTACGGCCTGTCATTCGCTGCTAAGTTCTGTGTGATCCCTTTCATCGAGCGCACCATGGAAACGTGGAGCGTCCTGGCAAAAATGCACCTCAGCGCACACAAGGCCATATTCTTTACAAAAGGGCCAAAGCATCTGGATCTTTCTTTTCCAGTAGCCCCTCGCTGACATGGCAAAGCACAAGACTGGGTTTGTGTGGCAGAAACCACTGCTTTTTATAGACTGGGAGACAAGAATGACTGAATGGCTAACGCATCTTCATTAACTGAGAGCTGCATGGAGCTCCGGTCCCTTATAGCAGTGACACACAGCCACTGAGCTCCCTCGGGAGTTTAAGATACTGACATTAAGAAATGTCCTGGCTGGGATTTCCCATTAACGAGTCGCGTTAGAAAAGCATTGGGCATCATTGTCTTACATGTTATTATTATTATTATTATTATTATTATTAT
>NC_045738.1:14308877-14319604 GCF_008692095.1 Etheostoma spectabile | reverse complement strand
ATTATTATTATTATTATTATTATTATTATTTACATTGTATAGCATTTCCCCATGCCATATTCTATCACCAATTAATTACAATAAATAATGTTTAATTCAAAAAATATATGTAGGCTATTGGTAGGTACTACTTTAGTTCATTCTATTTCATGTTGGAATAAGGTTGTTTAAATGCAAATGATTTTTTCACGTGAATTAAAGAAAAAAAAAATGTTTCCAAAATGCAACATCATTAGAGGTGTTTCTTAAAATGACATATATCACGAATACCGCCTATAAAAGCTGCAATGAACTGAAAACATCATCACATATCTAAAAATGTTGTTACTCATAAATTGCCCTAAAATGGCACGCAGGTAACTCGCGCGGATTGTCTCCCACTCCTCTCAATATAAATATATAAAGGATGGGACAAAAACCACGCCTTTCAAGAGATGATGACGAGCACCTGTGACCCCGACAACATTTTCCACACACACACTCGCTACATTGTTAACGCTGGAGACAAGAGTACAGCAAGGACGCGCTCCCAGCAGAAAGGAGACAACTTACCTTTTAGTCATGTAGTCCCGGATTAAAATGAACACTAGAGTTGAGTCGTCCTGTAAATAGACAGAGAATAGTCGCATGGGGAAGATGACAACAAACAAACACGCGCAGAGATAAAAGGCAAAACATTGCTTTCAGGTAAATGATTAAAATGGGACTGTTGCGCCTGAAAAAGCTCCCCAAAAGCTCCTGTTTTAGAAGGAGTGGAACATGTGCCTGATTGCAGAGTTTTAGGCGAATGGAACGGGAGAGATGTAAGATTTGTTTAAAGCCCCGCATTTCCATTTAAGAACGTGATTGTGTTTGCAAAGATCCCTTTCAATCTTCGCATCTCCCCCCCCCCCCCACCCACCCCCCCCCCCCCCCCCCCCCCCCTCTCACTCTCTACCCCTCAGCGTCTCTGAGGCTGCTTTGCAATTCATAGAATTGGTAATTTGCTATTGGGACAAAACGTGAAGGGAAAAATAATCAGATCAACCGGGAGAGGTAGTGAGGAAGGAGCCAGGAGGAAGAAACACAAGGTTTCTCTCTCCAAGTTGCTGCTTAGTAAAATGCTTCGAGAGGTAAATTATATTTATAAAAAAATATATAAATATATATATATAAATAGCCTATTTTATTTTCTTTAATCGGCTGAGTCTAAATTTCCAGGGAAAATCTAGAGCAACTGTAGCAGCTTGGCAGTGAGGATACATTGTCATGTAATAAATTAAATTAGACTGTTTTGTGATAAATTATGAATGATTATGATCAAATATGGAACTATACCTCTATACCGTTGCGTTCGGCTTTTCAAAATAAGATACTGAATGATGAGAATAAATTGTGTTCAGGCTAATAGTCACCTGCAGTATACGTATGTGCGTGTGCGTGTGCGTGTGCGTGTGTGTGTGTGTGTGTGTTGTGTGTGTGTGGTGTGTGTGTGGAGAGAGAGAGAAAGCGAGAGCGTATCTTGGCCTATCATAACTAAGTGGGTGGTAATGATGAGATCATACAACATTGAAAATTACCAAGACAATACAAATAAATGACATACGCGGAGGCTTTGAAATAAAGCAAATGCTTTCACATTTGTCACACGTTTACAGCAGCATTCACAGACACATCACATAGCGCTTATTTACATGCCTCTCGTGGAGTGGGTGGCTACAGAGCTGGAGCATCGCGCCTTATAATCTATTTAAAATTAGGAGCGCTATAATCATCAGTGACCTATTATAAAGGTGCACGGGCGCGTGTTTGTAAGTGTGTATGTTGGAAGTGGGTGGGAGGGGAGGGGGGGGGGGGGGGGGCAACCCTTCAAAAAGATCTCCGTACTCCCCCACGTGGTTATTTGCAAAACAACCGATCTAAACCCAGGGAAACCTCATCATACCCCGCTGCTGCAGCCATGTTCATCTTCTTTGGAGATAAAGAATTGGACTAAAAAAAATGTAACAGACAGACGGGAGGCTATCTGTGCGCGGGTTCACGAAATGAGATGAGTACTGTTAAAAACTCAAAGAGACATTTAATAGATAGAACATGTGTTTTTCTATAACATATGTAAGATCGGAGCTCTATCCATCCTGTGCGAAAAATGCGCTCTACCATGCTCTGAAACCCTGCGCCTATTGAATAAGTCCCTAGTGGGCTTGAATCGGAGAGGAGCCAATACAAGCGGAAGGGAGGCGTGTCTTCGCTTTTCCCCAAGACCTCCCAGAGCAGGTTGTTGCGTTTTGGCTCTAAAGCCTGGAGACCTCCGAAGTGCTCGTCAGTTTTCGAAGTAGGAGCCATGGCGACAACAGCTCAGTATATTCCGAGGAATAACTCCTTACCGTCTAACCCGCTCATGCATCCGGATTCGGATAGGATGCATCAGGGGACGACTTACAGAGAGGTGCAGAAAATGATGCACCACGAGTACTTGCAAGGGCTTGCGGCTACCAATACGGGACACCCGATGAGCCTGACGCACCACCAGTGGCTGCCCACCTCCAACACCGACTGGTCCAGTGGCACCCACATCGGTCAGCAGGAGCACAAAGCCAGCGTGCAGGCGACCCGGGAGGACCTGAGCAGCGGCTTCCACCACAGATCTCACCTGGTGCACCAGCAGACGCAGAACAGCCACCATGGCTCTTGGGCGCCTACCACGACGCACCACTTATCCTCGCTTTCCCCATCCAACGGCCACCAGCCACTGGTCTACTCGCAGCCTGGATACACAAACCTCAACGCAATGCTGAGTCCCCAGCCCGGCTCCCTGCACCATGGCATGCGGGACCCGCTCCACGATGATTCGGGCAGCCACGACAACCAGATGGAGTCGCCCCAGCAGGCGTTCAGCCACCACCAGGACCACTCGGACGAGGACGCGCCCAGCTCCGACGACCTGGAGCAGTTCGCCAAGCAGTTCAAGCAGCGGCGGATCAAACTGGGCTTTACGCAGGCGGACGTGGGCTTGGCCTTAGGCACTCTGTATGGAAACGTCTTTTCTCAGACCACAATCTGCAGGTTTGAGGCGCTGCAGCTCAGCTTCAAGAACATGTGCAAACTTAAGCCGCTCCTAAACAAGTGGCTGGAGGAGACAGACTCAAACACTGGCAGTCCCACCAATTTGGACAAGATTGCTGCGCAGGGCAGGAAACGAAAGAAGAGGACCTCCATTGAAGTGGGAGTGAAAGGGGCGCTTGAAAATCATTTCTTAAAATGCCCAAAGCCGTCTGCTCATGAAATCAGCAGTTTAGCCAACACTCTGCAGTTGGAAAAAGAGGTTGTTCGTGTTTGGTTTTGCAACAGAAGACAAAAAGAAAAGAGAATGACACCAATTGGGGTCCCTCACCCGAATATGGAGGACGTATATTCCCAAGCAGACACTCCTCCTCTACACCGCACACTACAGAGTCCTGTACAGTGACTGTTTTCATGAACAATCCGAGCATTTCCGCGAGGGGATAGAAAAGGGAAAGGGACTATGGAGTTTACAGTATTTAAGTTTGGTTTTTGTTTTCCTGAGAGAAAAGAGACATGGAAAAGTTGAACAAACGTTCAACGTCATGTCCAACAAATAGATGGCAAGAGTGACCATGTTAAGAAGAAAAAAATCAAGAAAAAAAAGACAAAAAAAAAATTTGCTATTACTGATTCCGTGCGCATTTAAAGTGAAACAAAGATCTTTATTTACCAAAATTATATGGAGGAGAAGGCATATAAAGTTAATTTGATATCCCATGGCTGTTTCAAACGGGGAGTCATTAAATGTGGCAACGGAGACCATCTGTACCATGAACTGTTGTCGCTCACCAGAATGAGCTGGTTGCCTGAAAATGATCAACACTGGAGATGAATAGTCTACACCGAATGGACATTTTTTGCTTTTGCAGGCTTAAACCGATTAACCAGATTTCTGAATATTAGTGTATACTTTCTTTGTTATATTGAGTGTGATGTTTTGGTTTGAAAATACTTTAACTTCAGTGTCTCTTTCTGCACACTTGTCTATGATTTCTCTCATTATTTGCTATAGGTACTGTAACTCATCAGAGCAGCCTCTAATGTTTCTGTTTACTCAGTGGGAGTTGATGGTGGAAAAGTGATGGCCCCCGAAAACACTCATAATTAAGATCAGACACGTTTCAGAAAAAACGTCCAGTGCAACAGGACGTTCAAGTTCTGACTCCATGCCTTAAAAAAAAATATTTAAAGCTTTGCAGCTGACCTCGTCGAAATTTGCAAACAGCACCAGACGCTAAAAGGAAGGGGGGTGGGGGTGGGGGGGTTGATTGTTTTCAAATTATTGTTTTCCTTGCATGGAGCACTTATTCTTTCGTTGGAAATTATTCTTATTGCAATTTTTAGATTTGTTAATACAGTTGTGAGTGGAGCTGACCTCCACAGGCTTAAACATAATACATCCCATGTTTACAGGTTCCTGGTTATCACCACAGAGCGCTGTCAGCTCACACTGCTTACTGCCTGTAATCCTGTTGGATTCCAAACGTTTCAAGAGAGATTGGTCAAATTCGAAATGAAAAGTAATAATAACTCAGGTAACTTCAGTGCCCCATGTCGGAATATCACGCCTGTACATGATTTTTTTTGTTCCTCTGTGTTTTTAAATGTTTCAATCTGGTTACAACCACACCGTGTTTCCTTTGTCCCATAAATCCACTGTATTATATTAAAACGCTGGATTCGGAGAAAAGAAAATAATCATACCTTAAAGAGAAGCGATGAAGGGAGGGACTTTAGATAGCCTATATTTATTTTTTTCTGACCTGATAGGAAATCTGAAATTGTCATGCGTTGTGTGTCATTTCTCAATGTTGGACCAGTCCAAAAGCCTACAGCAGTGCTATCCAATACAAATTTTTCAAGAAAAAAGAATAATAGTGGAAAAAAAGATTTTAGAGAAAATGTTGCCAGGATTATTTCCGATATGTAAATATGTCCAATATGTAAACTTGTATTTGTCCTGAGATATTGTTTTGTTTTTGTTTTTTTCCGGGCAGTTTTGTACACTTACTAATTCCAAGAAGATATTTTAATATGATTTCATTTATGAATCTGACCATTTATATATATATATTTATTTCTTAAACGTGTTTGGAGCTTTTTGTTTAGCTCTGTTAATGGTTATGTTGCAGTGGATTTCAGTATGTTTTTCTTTTTGTTTACTACATTGGTTGTATGTTGATTGCTAAATGTAGACTGCAAAGTCACATTTATATTTATGTTATAGTAATATTTTATTACTTACATAAAACATATATACAAGAAATGGTCTTTTGTCTTCATTAAGATCCAAAACCACTCGTCCTTTGTTGTTGTCTGTTGTGGCATCACCAGGCAAACAAAGATAAACATGATCTTAAAGTGAAATGCTGTTCGGTGTGCTGAGCATCGGGAAGTGGTCAGCACACCATGTGTTCAGTCTCAATAGCAGTGATTCGTTATGTAACAGGCGCTCGTTTAAATCAGAAGCTGTGTACATGTGCTGTGAAAGGGAATAGACAACAGTATTTTACCTCAGGCATTCCCTGCTAAGTCCACACAGTCTCTGACGTTGTTCACATCTTTGTGTAATAATCGCAGTATTAAATTGTGCAATATCACTACGGAATCATTGTCTTTTCATTGAGTGGTTATTATTTGTACTACTATTATTATTATCATTATTAGTAGTAGAAGTAGTACCTAGGTGACTTTTTTTATTCAGAGTAGCCTAAAGGGCCTCCTTCAATCATTTTGAGCTGTTTTCCTTATATAAACCATCATCACTTGTCATGTTTGAAGCATTTTAAAGGCGAATTGTGACAAATCTTTGATCTGAGACAGAGGTGCCTGCAGGCAAAAATCCGCCTCTTTTCTAAAGATAGATTGAAAAAAATACACAAAAAGGATAAACAAAAAACGGCAGGCCTTAATGTTTAATAAGAGTAAACACAGGCCCGCATTCACAGCCAACATATTTTTAATGTTGTTTAGCACCTAAATAAATACTCAATTTTTCTAAGTCATATATTAAATAGGCCTTTAGTCTTAAAGTTAGGCCCTTCTGTCTTCTGTACAGCCTATCTAGCCCTACCCATAGTCACGGACACAGAAGCAGTGCGCATTGTTGTTTCTACATTTACATCTACATATGAGATGCAGTCTGGGTCCATGTAGAGATTTATTGCAGGCGCTGGATTTTAATTTATTTCACCACATTTACGTTTTCATTTATACTCATACTCGAAATCCCCGTGTAAAGCTGGCAGCCATCCACGAATCTGACAATTTTTAAGTTAGTAAAAGAAGCTAAAAAATGTTAGGCTATTATTTCCATTATCAGGGAAAAGTTATTTTCATTTTTTTCATATTTTGTTGGTCTACTTTCTCAGTGACGGTGGGCCGTTAATCTAACACAAATAGGCTATGCAATAGAAAGTTTGAGTAGTCGCCGGTCCGATGTTGGAGACAGACATTTACTCGACGGTTATTAATGTATGCCATTTACACATCTTTTGCCACTTAATCTAAGTCCACGGCCATTTCTCTTCATTTTGAGTTTAGCGATTTTTCAAAAGATGTATGTGTGTGCGGTCATTTGTAGGCCACGGCTGTGTAATGCATTGAAGAAAAAAAACTATAGTAGTAATATAAAGACTGCCGGATTTTAAAATCGGGCCTTTCGTGCTGCTGTCTTTGCGCTGGTTGAGGTGGTCAAACTGTGGGAAAGAAGGCCAACATTAGGGAGCAAACCAATTGTCAGAGAACAGCGGGTCACAGGCGCCCCCCGCTGGCTACATCCGGGTACAACACCATCAAATATGTGTCCCTCACAGTTCGAAATTAACAATCAAAACAAAAACAACAACATAACGTTAAAAAAATGATCTAACTATTATTGTCTTCATCATTTTATCTGTTTGTGTTTGTTTCCGTAATACACACACTTCAGACATGTATAAAAAAATAACTCACCCTGCGCAATTACTAAATTCTACACCTTTGCAGAAGTTGATAACAGAGACTAAATTGGGTTTTCCTTTTCATGTCAAATATCAAGCTAGTAAACAAATCTCATTTGGGTTGAGGTGTACAACAACTGCTGGAGGTAAACTGTTCTTTCTGTGCAGGTATTGAGCCAAGCAGAGAAACACCAGGTCCCATAATTTTTAAAAGCGTTAAATGGGACTCAGTCAGGGATCAACCATCAAACCTCCCCAGTATCAGGACAGCCCCTCAGACTACCGATGGCATATTAAATGACCAATAGAAATGGTTTGAAATGCAATGCGAAAACACAGGGGCCTACAGAGTGAACATAGATGGGGGAAACAGAAGGAGTCCACAGTTGACAAGACAAGAGAGATTGTGGTGACTGGTACCAACTGTTATTTTTTTTGATGATATGCAATTTTTTATTCTGTGCCGTATGGAGGGACACAACCTCCATTATGCCAATAAATCAATAATACATGAGCAGAACTCATCACAAAACAGCAAAAGCCAGTTATTTGACCTACAAATCCCCACAGTTCACCCTTTCCTCCTTTCCTCCTCTTCCCC
Organism: Etheostoma spectabile; assembly: GCF_008692095.1. Classification (NCBI taxonomy): domain Eukaryota; kingdom Metazoa; phylum Chordata; class Actinopteri; order Perciformes; family Percidae; genus Etheostoma; species Etheostoma spectabile. The sequence continues at coordinate 14,312,017 of NC_045738.1, read as the reverse complement.
TCTCAGCAGTCTGCTCTCCTACACTGAGTGGGCCCTCGGCAGCACTCGCAAAGGAGCTCCAGCCTCAGCAGTGCCTGGGTGCTCGCGAACACCATGCCTCCTTCGTCAGGGAAGTATCGTCACACACAGGAGATGTGGATTAGTGATGATTAGCAGGGATTATGGCTGGTTAATGGTGGGAAAATACATTAGGAACCATCAGCTCTGAAAAGGGGGAGGGGATTTCACTCACGCTAGCGGATTTGCATTGATCCACAGCAAATGAATGAGGATTAGCAGCATCAAGCTATCTGCCAACAGATAAATAACATTAAGCGTATTATACGCCAACGCCTGTTATTAATGACATTACAAACACTACTACAATGCTGGCAATTATGGAAATAATAGGAGCAGCTGAATAGTTTACTTAGTTGGGATTCGAGATCATCTTCATGTACAGAGACATGGGGTGACGCTGGAGAGCCAAGGTACTGTAAGGCAGAGTAATAAGCCATTTGTAAGCACATGTTTTGGGTTGACAGCTTGTGAAATACCTCATGGGTTGGTGTTTATTCTCCTCCAGCAGCAATTGTCTTTTGATTTCTTAAATTCATCGTGAAGACCCCTCCAATAGATAATTTGATTACTTACACATGGAAAAAAATTGAAGAGCGCCATGGACCAAAAGCCATCCCTTGACAACTCTAGAATTATTAGATTATTGTCGTAAAAGAAGTCTTTCATTAAAGTTTTATACACTCCCTAATAACCAAGTGTGCACCTTGCAAGTCCATAACATGGGGACCCCAAAAGTTACCTTATGAATCCTTTATAACTGTAATCCATAAAGTGGCTTATTGATAAATAACAACAAATAGTATGTATTATTAGAAAGTGCCTATTAGCTAGATGCCAAAAAAAATGCACGTGGTGCATCAATTTAAATATGTTATAGCAAACTCTGAATGCAGTTTCCACTTTAATTTATGCATCCTTTTCATTTGATGGCAGGTAATGGTAAAGTTCTATTGGATCTATACTGAGATATAACTGACACTGATTACATTGCATAGAGTACATCTACAACACACATCCTCTGCATAGCCACATATTACTCTGTAGAAGTGTGGAGGAAGAAAAAGTGATCATTCCTCCATCCAACCAACATTTTTAACCTGATAGGTAAAAGAGCCTGTAGCTTTCTTACTCTCTATTACCACCTCTTCCTGAAGCCTTGTTCTCCTCTCCTCTTTTTACCGTTTATGTAATAAATACTCCTCTCCCACAGTGAGTGGCAGTGAAAGGAGGGATGGAGACTGGAAAAAGAACAGAATAATGTATTTTTTCATCAAAAATTCCGTCTCTTCTCCTACCTCAAGATTTCCTCCTCTGAGCCACTTGAAAGATGGGCAACAATGTGGCCACACAGTGAACACCTAGTTACCATATGAAACACTCCAGCAGTGAACTGGAGGAGACGGCGATGGGAGAGGAGAAGTCTTGTGTTATTTATGATACTGGGCCTTGTAGCTATATGGGTTCCCCCTTTATGTCTACTCCAAGGTATGGCCCCCATATGCGAAGGGCTTTAAGTGCAGCTTTAGAAAGTGTTTCCCCACCCCTCTGCATCTCTTTGCTCCTCACTCACAGGTTTTGAAGAAGAGAAGTAGCCCGTTTCGCTCTTTCATGGCTTTGAGGGACATTTTATATCGCCTCAGGTGTCTGTCAGTGTGACTAACAGTTCTGAGAGTGGAGAACTGATATCTCAGGAACTTGCCTCCAGGCAGCAGCACATAGTTGTTACTGTTGGTGGCATACAATGAGAAAAAAGTCAGACTTTAGAGGCATTCAGCAGCAGCAATTACGACTGATTCAGTGAGCGGGTTGGTATTAAACAATGACTGTGACAACCTTAACAGGTGATAAGAACACAGTGGGAAAAGCAAGATAAATGCGATCATCTGTACTGCACAAGCTGCCTTCATTTTGTAGAATGTCTGATAGAGGGTTGCAAATAGCCCAAGAAAACGTATTAGGGACAACATACCAACCAGACCAGTAATAATAATGTTTTTTTTAGTCTTTTCAGGATTACACATCGGAAATCGCACAGCACAAGTGTTGAGGAGTCCTTTTAAACTACTGCACAAGGTTGCAAAGTTAATTGTCGTTCCAAAGAAGACATGACATTCCCATGTTCAATGTTGTCCCCCCTCTCATCACCTTCAAGCCTGGCTTTTGTTAACTATACTAAAGGCATTGCAATGCTTTCTGACTGCAATAACAAGGTTCAATGCAGAGAAGAGACGAGGAAAAGAAAAGAAAAGACAAGACCTTGCAGTAGAGACGCATGCAGATCAACAATAGAAAGGTAATCTAACCCTAGAGTGCACTGCGATAGCCTTCCTTCATCAAGGGTATTCAAAAAGAAAAGAAAAAAAACGTGGCTATTCAGAGTTCACAAATGTATGGGCACAGCAGCTGCAACATCATCTTTCTGCATACCGCGAGCAGTTCTATTGTTTCTTAAGAAGACATATGGAAAATGTAGGAAAGGCTAGCAGAGGACTCTCACACACAGTTCTTGGCAGTACAAAAGTATCTGAGAAACTACCAGCTCTGCCCTACACTGTTTGTGTGCCATCCTATAATCCACACCCAAAGAATATTCTTTGCTGTAGTCCTTTACACATGACTGATCTGTCGTGTTATGCATGCCAAAATGGATATTATATTGTGAACCCCTGCAAATTGGAGCTGGACAATAAACAGATCATCAAAGATGATCCCACTGCCCCCGACAGCCGGCGTTGCCCTGCGATGCTGAGTTCAAAGGACGAAGATTGGTGGGCAAATGAGTGCTGTTGCTCAGTGCACAGTCAACCAAAACAACAACAACAACAACAAAGATAAGGCTGATAGAAAAAAATAAGGAGAGAGGAAAAAATAAGGCAAGTAAGGGGGGGTAGACACAGCACAGAGATGAAATGGAGACCTGCCACTGTGCTCAAGGACACCGCGTGCCACTATGTAATTAGAAATGTACACAGATGATTTGGATGCAGCGATATGATTAGGCAAAGCAGTCCTCAGTCTTAGGCCTAATCAGCTCACTTCTGAGAGATACTCCAAGACTTCTGGTGTGTGTGTGTGTGTGT
>NC_045738.1:14304020-14308867 GCF_008692095.1 Etheostoma spectabile | reverse complement strand
GTGTGTGTGTGCGTGTGTGTGTGTGCGTGTGTGTGATGTCTAGTAGAAAGAGAGGGGTTCTTACTTACACTAGGCATCTTTCCCCTCAGTACAAGCACCAGGAGAGTACAGTACACTAGAAAACCGTCATACAGACTTCCATGCACACAAAGTTAAACATCCACAGATTGGGAAACAATGCAATGGGTATGAACAGACACTTTATTTGATAATGCAAACACAGGATGCAGGATCTATCTATGATGAGAATTAGTGCCACCATTGGTACAAGAGGAAGCTATAACTGTATGTACTGAATGTATTATGAACCCTTGCTACTGAGCCAGTGTCAAAGACTTGCAATGATAAAAAACCTGTGGTATTGTATGTATAGTAAAGAAAACAAATTGCCATGAAGAATAAGATTTTCTTTATCATACAGTTTTTCTGAGACAAGCATAGTTAGGGAGTAATAATATACATCACTTAAAGTAGGGTTTAAGAACATCCTGAAAGAAAATGTTGCACTGTTCTACTATAAGTCGATTTCAGGTCAAACTTCAAACCGGTCTTTTTTAGAGCATCACATTTTGAGGTTGGCTCCACAAGAACTGTTGGTGTACAATGACCCGAGTAATGAGCAGAGGCCAATTAAAAAGAGCTGCTACCTCCTCCTCCTCCTCCTCATCAACCACCTCCCTTTTTTTCTCGCTCTATCTGTCCTTCTGTCTCTCCTCCTCCAGTGGCTTGTTATTGATCACCTTTAACCCCGTCTCTCAATGGTGTCAAAACTACCATTTAGGGTCATCCCTTGGGCTGAGCGTGTGTCGATTGCACTCTGACCCATAAATCATTACTGGGAGGAGGGCTCTGGAGGGTCTTGCTTGCCTGAAGAGCAGAGGGAAGGCCTGACTTGTACAGCCACATTTCAGCAAAGCCCAACCCCATGCCCTAAGGGGTTAAGGGTCATTGATGGTCCCATGGATTAGCACCCAGACACCCCCACTTACCCTGGTTTCTCCTCCCAACCCACTTCTATTCCCCTACGAGCCTGGCGATGGCACCCCTTTGATTTTTAAATAAGACAAAAGGTCAGTCGGCGTCCTGACCTGTCTTCCCAGTGATCTCCCTCCCTGTACGTGACAGTTCTTTATTCATGATGGATCCTAATTTTCGAAACTGAACATAGGATGAGTAAAATTTTAGGTGAGATGTAAAAAGAAGTTCACAGAATGATATGGTCGAGAGAGTTTGTCAGTGGTGCGAATGACTGAAGCTGTGGGCTACAGGAGGCTATTGTTGTCACTGTCTATCTATTTGGCTATCTGTGTTGGCCTCATACAAGCGCCTCTTTACCTCCTCCTGGGCTGGAGGCGCCTCATCGCCTCAGTACACGGCTGCATATCAGCCAGATGCTGCATCCACCCACAGCCCTCCTCTCTACACCCCTTTCTTCCCCTCTCCAACCCCCTATGCTTCAATACCTATGTAGAGAGGAAAATAAACAATTCTCTGGCTCTTTCCTTCTAACCTGCCTCTCTCGTCTGCCTGTCCACCTGCTTCTTTGCCTGCAGTGGTCAGACTAGGTTAGGTTACCCCATCAGTCACAGTCAAGGGGCCTGGGGATGAGGGGATGATGGGTAGAGGTGACAGGTCCTTTGTTGGGGTAAAGACTCATGACCCATGGGTAGGCAGGCAAAGTAAGGGGCATGTGAATCTATCACTCTCATCAAATCCTAATCCCTCATACCACACTGGATGATTTGTATTTGGAGGTAATTTTGTCACTTTTTGTACAATTTAGCAATCAGTGGTGGATGGTAACCTATTACTCAAATACCATACCAAACACAACTTTAAGGTATTTTGCATTCACATATTTTAATGTATTGCTACTTTATACATCTATTTTACTTCATTTAAGAGGCAAATATTATATTTTTACTCCAGTACATTCATTTGCAGAAAACCTATTAGCATATGCAATATAATGCTATGTTATGGATTAAACTACCCCACAGTATATAAAATAGTAAGCATCTCTATATTGACCAGTTAAAACTGCTGCTCACATGTTTATGCTTCAGTGATAATAATAATATTACAATATTAATAATGTAACAATGACCATTCTGCATAAGAAGTACTTTTACTTTTAATACTTAAACTAAGTATGCAGTATTTTTATCTGGTGGTATTGCTAGACTGTGAATATTTCTTATATATTGTTAGCAATAAACCAAAATAGTCAGAGATTTTTTGTAAAGCTTCAATATCCACCTCAACTCAAATATGATTGATGCAGCTGCATCATGCCCGTTTAACAGAGTGTATCGGGGATCACTCTCACACCAATCTGCGTGCGTTACCGTTACTTGCCTTTATAGATGAAAGGTGATCCATTGATGCTGAAGGGGGATGTGGTGAAGCAGAGCAGAGGGTATGGATTTGGTACCCATTGTTGGTAGGGGGTTCCAATGTGCCTCTCCACCCACTCCAACTCATCCACCCTTCCCCTGCGGGACAACTCTACCAGGGGGTGCAGGCGTGGGACGGGACGCTCCGCCACAGAGGGGATTAATTGGTGTGGCACCTCTTTGGTGCACATGGCCAAAGCAATTAAATAGTGGCCCTAGGCCTTCAGTGGGCCATTATTAAACCAGTGACAAAGCAGCAAATTGGGCCTCTTCTCTATACTTGTGCCCACATATAAGCACATATGCTTGAGAGATTAAACCAATTGTGCATGTGTCTGCAGAAGTTGTTTTATGAGGTGTGAATACTGGGGGAAAGGACTATAGGTATGGTAGCAGCAAGGTGAATGATGAAGATTTTAAATGTGGGCTATGTGCATTTGTTTGTGTATATGTGTCCATGTGTTTCTGCATGGATATTTTGAATACACAGTGTGCGGAGTATACGCAGGGTCGGGTGGCTTTCTTATCTCTTCCACTGTCTCTCCCACTCCCTGCAGCCATCAATTAGTGAGCCTGGGTGTGCGAAGGCCTTGTGCTCTTTCACATAAGCCTTTGTTACTTCTCTCTCCCTCTCTCTGTTTCCCCCGTGTTTGAAGACTGAGAAAAGACATGAGGCAGGTTTTTGTAGCTCCTCTTCTCTGGGGTGTTGGTTGCTGTCTCACCCTCTGTATGCCTGCCTGGGCCTAAAGCAGCATACCACAGTGTCCACAGAGCCTTCAAACACAGAAGGGAAAACACAGACCTGGCCATGGTAAGCCAACCTCCGTTAGAAAAGGATGGTTGAGTCAGAAACACCATCACCTCCAACAGTGCAGAAAGACAAATGGCCCCTGAGATGTGTATGTATCCGTAAATGCATATTGTGTGATGTTTGGAGAAGGTGAAGGAGAAGGAAGAGGAGAAATGCAGGCAGGGAGGCAGGTGAGGACAAGGATAGGGGCATGAAGGTTGGAAGAAAAAGAAGAAGGAAAGAGCTGTAGGGAAAGAGGGGCAGACACCATGGGCGATTTTAGACCCTTTTTAAAATTAATTTTAGAGTTTAAATAAGAGTTTGTGAACTTGTGTTAGTGACAGAAGACAAACAATTACCATTAACAGAAACGTAGTGTTGGCCAATCGGAGATGGTTTGCCAGACTCCCGCCATTGGCTGAGTCTCGCTCTGTCTAATCTGTCAGAGGAAGAGCAGGAGACGGTTGTGAAATTTAACGTTGGTAGTCCCCAGAGAAGAAGTTGGACATTTCATGGTGCAGATTAGAACCCAAATTGAACCCTAAGCAACTAAAATTGCTGAATGTTAGAACATTGTGTCAAATATATCATTATCACTGAGACTTATAAAGTGTCAGGTTTAGTTCCATCATAGTGTCAAAAAACGTTAGCTCCCCTAAAGGTCTGATCCTAGAATTGCCCTTAGCAGACACAATGAAAAAATACAAGGAGGAAACAAGTAAGGAAATGTAAGAATGAGAAAATAAAGGTAAGGAAATGCCAACAGTAGAAAGAAAATGAGGATGAGTAGGAGGAAGAAAAAGAAAGGATGAGGTGTTTTAAAGGAAAAGTAAGGGTAGCAGATGAGGAGGAGAAATAAATGAACTATGATCATTGTATTTTTATATATTCCTAGTTATATATTCCAATTTTTATATATTCCTAACCAATACTAAGCTCATATCAGACCGTCTGCAAACCACACTATAAACAACAAGGGAGCCTTTTTGGTCCTGCAATTGTCCCTAAACCAAATTTATCTATGATAATAAAATGGCTTCTAAAAGCCTTTGAAGGTATATGAACTATTCCATTTCAACTAAACAGCATAAACTTCTTTACTCACAATTACAGGTCTCTGTTTTTCATAGACATGTTGAAGATTTAGCAGTTCATAGGTTCAAAGGCATATGTAAAACCAGAGTCAGAAAAAATCCTCTCCACACGAATCTGTTTTTATCTGTTAGCTGTCATTGTCAAAACTAAGAGCAATTCCAGGTGCTATTCTGAACAACTGACAGCTCCATTCAGAAATGCAAGAAGTTTAGCTAGTAGTGGTTCTATTTAATACCATTTAGCCTTGAAAGAACCTCTGAATAAGCTTTTCTTTTTTAGAGTGCAGACAACCTTTGTCTTACAAGGGTCAGATGTGTTCACCCCCAACCACCTAGCAGCCCAGCCCTTACAGTCCTCCACCCCAGCCCAGATCTCCAGACATTGGGCTGGAGAGAGGCGTGAAGAAGGGGGCCAGACTGCTAGCCATCCATCACACCCTTCTGACCCGCCCCGCAGTGCTGAAAAGACCGCGGTTATCACTCACCCCTGACACAGTCATCGACGTTTGCCCTTATACGCGCACACACACGCACACACACGCGCACACACACACACACACACACACA
>NC_045738.1:14294759-14304010 GCF_008692095.1 Etheostoma spectabile | reverse complement strand
CACACACACACACACACACACACACACACACGCACGCACGCATGCACATACATGATGGACAATCTACACCATCTTTGCAGTCACACCAAAATGTCCTGTCACCTCCTGGCCTTCCTTCCATCGAACTCTCATCCCCATCCATCAGCCCTAATCATTCACAAAAATGCCTACACGCTCCACAGATGGCTCTAAACCAATAAGACCTAGAGAAATGCCAGGTAACGCTGAACAGGGACCGATCACGTTAGTCTGCACTTTCAACTAGGAAACACTTATGTCCAGTCCTTCTGCAAAAGCTAGTGTTCGCTTTTATTTGGACTGGTGTGGGCCTTTGTGCTGATCTGAGTTGGGTGTTACAATAGCTTGTATTGTCCCTCTGCCTCTCAGCTTTATTACATATGTATGTGTTGATTGCTGCAAAACAACAATGCTGGTGCATGGCATTAAGCAGTAACAATAACAGTGATGCTTGGCGCTCCTACTCAGCGTTGGATGTTTATCCAACAAACCTCTGTGTTGACGCCCAGTACCCAATGGTGTGAAATGCCAGAAGGAGAGCCAGCTTGGGAATATCATGAATGGGAACTGTATAGAATACTTTCCATTATTGAAGCATATTTTGGTAATTTTACACTACACACACTAAAACAATTACAGATCAGTGTCAGGGACTGACTGCATCCAGCAAGTTATCCAAATAACTTTGTTTGGGCTGTATCCAGAGTGCTTTGTATCGAGTCTGAACACTACGTGCTGTATAGAATAAGATCCAATAAGTTCCATACAGTGTAGATGTTTGAAATAGATACAGAATTCAATGGCACAATGGACACATATGAGACAGCTCCATAGGCTCAAAGGTCTCCTGGCCCTCCCACGTCACTGTGGTGTAACAAGCCTGTGTCGAATGCCAGGGGGGTCGTTCTGGTTGAAAACCTTGGGTTTGTCACCCGCTCAACCCTCCAAGCATCGTGACACACCCGAGCGGGCCAAGTAATGTGCCACCCCCGTCAGCACCCTGTGGTATAAGAGACCTCACTACCCTCGGGTCCCATTCACACAAACCCACACATGGGCGTACACAGACAACAGCCATCTCTGATGCCCTTCTGATTCCCTCCGTTGGCATTTAGCTTCAGAAGTGTAGCGTATGTGCGTATACTTGTGTCGGTGTATGAGTTTGCCTGTGTATGTGTGTTTGTTTCAGTGGGGCAGTGTGCTGCAGGGAGGGGGGGGGATGGGCTGAGCTGACAAGAGTTGTGGTGCAGATGTCCCCGCAGCCAGTGAAGCCACATGAATGGCAACTCTTGTGATGGTGACGGGGAAACGCGTTGGAGGCCTGGCCTACGCACTCCAGTCATCTGAATGGCTGGAATTCAACTTGGTTGAAAAGACAAGCTCATGCGTGCAGACTGGAAACAATGTGCCCTCTTGATTACTTCTTTTCTCTTTCTCTGCCACTCTCACCATGTCTTCTTTGCCTTTGAATCATTCCCCGTCTTCATATGTAGCTGTAATTTTCATTGTGTTGACAGTTTCATTATGACGCAAACCTTTCATTGTACCTTTAAAGTTGTTGAACATGAAAAAATATTGTGTGTGTGTGTGTATATATACATACTGTATATATATACTGTGTGTGTGTGTGTGTGTGTGTGTATGTATATATATATACATTTTTAGGGGCGACTGTGGCTCAGTAGTAGAGCGGTTGCCTGCTAATTGGAAGGTTGGTAGTTTGATTCCTGGCCCTGCAGTCCCACGTCGATGTTTCCTTGTGCAAGAGACTGAACCCTCGGAGTGTAAATGTGTGTGAGTGATTATCTGATGAGCAGGTGGCACCTTGTGCGGAAGCCTCGGCCACAGTGTGTGAATGGTTCCTGTACTATGTAAAAGTGCTTTGAGTAGTTGTCAAGACTAGAAGCGCTGTATAAATACAGTCCATTTACGTTTATTAGTCATATATTTTTATCATATACACGTATGACTAAAAACAAAAAAGATAATTTATTCATTCTTAATAATTCATCAAATGAAGCAAATTATTCTTAGATGATGAAGCACAATCTATTGTAACAAAGATGGGTAGGAAATCACGGGGTAATTGATTTGAAGTGGAAATGTTATGATTGATCTATTGATTAGCTGTCTGGTGCTCCAGCCCTTTTTAACATCAGAAATACAGCTTCACTCAGGGGACCATGATGCTAGGGCCTCGGAGGGACTCACACACACCATACAGTAGGTCCATCTATTTAAATATGCAACAATCAGGATTATGAGACAAAGGAGAGACAAGATGAGGCTGCCTCTTCAAGCTCTGTCCTATGAAACATCTGTTCAGCCAATCTAAGAAGTTGATGCTCAAAGGCTGCTTACATCTTAGAAGGTTTTGTCACATAACATTTTCACATCATGATGTGACTGATATTCACTTGACAAAAGACAGACGGGGAATTGACTGTATGTGTGCTGAAAACACATTTTTCAGAAGAAAGAGTAAATCTCCTGCTCTCTGTTTGCTCTTGAGTGTCTTTACAGTACACTGTCAACATCAGATGTAAATAAGAGCACACACATTTCCACAGATGCACATAAGACATCTACCAGCAGTCTTTCTCAGAGTTTTATCTTTGGCTATACTATTAGCTAAACCAAATAAACTAAGCGCCTCTAAATAAAGTTAAATTCATTGTAATGTGTGAGATGACACTGACCCATAGGATATGATCAAACACATTAGTGAAAGCACAAGTAGTGGTAAAAAACAAAAGCACATATAAAAATATAAACGTAGATACTACTGAAACCACACTATCCTTGTTAGTATTTTAATACTTAGTTTCAAGTTCTGTTTGACAATAATATGTATCTCCACCTTAGTTCGAATCAAGGTACACACAGCTCCCAAACAATGACAGTGAATTAGACAGCCAGACTACAGTGAATTCCTTTATCCTGATAACAAACAGATAAATCACTCAGCTCTGACCCACACACTCACACACAAAGGGGAGCGACAGACAGTAAAAAGTCTGAATTGTCCCAAGAGAGACCAAGAAAAGGATTTTTGTTTGAAGCAGGAAAGGGTTATTGTTCACTAGATGCCAGGGCGTGGGCATCCAGGCACAGATTAGCCACAGGGAAACATTATCTCTCTGGGCCAGTTTACAAGACCCGGTCTGGCCTGGCCAGGCATAGTCTGGCCATCTAGGTACTTTATGTTCTGAGTGACTCTTGTCTCTCATAAGAACAAAGTGTGAGCTTGTTGGTGAAACCCAGAGGGGTGAGCCCCTGCCCTCCTCCCCTTTTTTTCTCCTCCCTGCTTCCCCTCCTCTCTTCCCCTTCGGCCCCCAGACCAACTGCGAGGCTGCTGGAGTTCAAGCCTGGCCACGTGTTGGCCATTACACTCCCACAATGACCTTGTTGAGCTCAACATTTAGAGTCTCATAAAAACATTATTGTCCGACTCCTGGGATCATTTGTCCACTACCACAAAGGCTCAGAGAAAACCAAAATGTTAACCCCCCAGGGTTTTGCGGAGGCACATTTTTCAGATTCTGCCCCTTCTCTCCCTCTCTACCCATCCGCCCTCACGGTACCACATTGCGCCCACACTGACGTACTTCCCAGCGGTGCCCACAGGGCACTCCTACACCAGCACATTCAGATATGAAGAAGGCTGCTTGGTGAAAATGCTGCCCCATAAAATAACTATTTAGCGTTTTGCACTCCGAAGAGCAACACCAACAATAATATCCATTCTCCTTTGCATACATCACCATTTCAGCTTTTGCCTCCAGTTTTAATGTCTTTTGCCCACAAATGTTACTGTTTCTCATCTGTCCATCCATCTAGCCTTCTTCCCTATTCAGATGCATAACTATGGACCCATAATAGCTAAAAGTCCCTAGTGGTCATTGAGTCTCTAAATATGTCCATTTCACATCGGCTGGGTGCATGTACCTGCTGAGTGAATGGGCAAGGTCGTGCCAGCCTATTAGCAATATTAAAAACCAACCCATTATGGTAATTGGGGAGGTCTAATGCATGTACAGGTTGCTTAGCGCCCATGTATTAGCTCTGATAGATGACTCAGTGATTAGCATTGAAAGGTACATTGTCGTGCAGCGCTGCTGCTTGCCCCCGTGCTTGCCACCTTCTCTCCGTCTCTCAATGTAGTGACCTCTACTGTGGACACTCAGGTCCGTTATACATGTCTCTGACTAAATGTTTGCTGCTAGGAATCAGAGTCACTGCTATGGACAAGGACATGGGTTATTCATTGTGACAATGACAAAGAAAATTTACTTTTTTTTTCTTAGAGGGCTGCGAAAACATACTTAATTTCAATTTGGCCGGCAGAACATGATTGTGGTCAGAAATTAGGGAAGGCACATGTTTCATCCTCATTACCTAATCGTACATAAATTGACTTAAGATGTGCATGTACATGTAGAAACTGTACATCAGTACAGAAAAGGTATTTTTTTTAAAAAAGCAAAACTTAAATTATTAAATAAAAAACATGAAGTAATTAGTACTGACATTGTCAAATGGCTGATCTTTTTATAGTGGGACAATCTTATTTTATTATGAAGAATGCAAATATCTCAAAATTCAAAAAGTCATACTGATAAGAGTGTTAATACTTCACCGTAAGTTTTTAATTTAGTAATCCATAAGGGAAATGCTTTGCCTTGAGTATCCAAATCACATTTGATTAAATTTTACCATCTGTCCTGAACCACCGGCACCCAACCCAATCCTCGTTTTACTTCCAATCCAGAGCTCCCATCCCTTGCTCTGCGAGCAGCCCTGACTGGGTCTCTCAGGGATGGGAGCACATTCTCCTTTCATCCCTTCTTAGAGGACAAACATCAGTCCCATCACGCCGCCGATCCATATTCATGAGCCGCTTATGAATATCTGATAGCAGCCCCGCTACAGCTGTTTAGCTGGAAGAGCAACGTAAAGCGGCTCGCACATGCACACACACAAACAAACATTTAACTAGACAGGCATGTGCATATACACACATTCTTAAAGCAACGTATTTTCCCTTTCTAACACACATGCATATATTGGTCGGAGACCAAATATCAGCCCCACATCTCCCAGTGGTTCTACCTGCCTGGCCCCCTGATAGCATCGCCTCATTGCAGGGCTATCGCTCTCTCTCCCTCCCTCCCTCCCTCCCTCTCTCACGCTCTCTCTCTCTCTCTCTCTCTCTCTCTTTGGCTTTAATTAAAGTGTAAGTGTGACTACAGAATGAGAGAGGAATCCTTAAGTGTTGTATTTACCTTCCCTCTGACAGGGCTCATGCTTATCTGCAAGGCGAGAGTACTGGAGCCAAGAGACAGTGACTTCTCAAAGGCCTGAGTAATCGCTCGGGCCCCTCTCCCTCAACACACACACACACACACACACACACGCACACGCACACGACACTCACGCACCACACAACACACACACACACACACACACACACACACACACACACACACACACACACACACTTCTTCCTCAACCTGAGCATCACCCATTTTGTGATGCCTCTCTCCCTGTTTGATGCATATGGAATACAAATGCTTCTCACATGACTTCTCATGAATTTCAGGAATATAAATGATCTAATGAAACATACAGTAAGAGTTGAACTAAAATAAACATGCGTAACACCTCATTAAGACAGAACAAAACAACATAACAGTGTGTGAAAGGGGAATTTCTTATGTTCATTCATGTGGCTGTAGCGATTCATGCTAATTGTTCTTCTACTAATTACCAAACCAACAAAGACTTTTTACTGTTGCTGGAACATTTCACTTCCTGTGTGCCAGATGATTTGTCCCTGGAAAGATGTAACCCATGTGTTCAGAACAGAGAAAAGTTTTTTAATTGGTATTGGTTGTATCACTAATGTACTACACGGAATAGCAAGAAAAACGTCGCAAAATATATAAAATGGTAAACTATCCAGAAACTGGCCAGACTGTGTTGTGCTAGATGGGAAAGCGGCCAATCCATGTATCACAACATACAACCAGGCAGACGGCAAATATTTGGCTCTTTACCAGCTAAATGTTGCACTGACTATGTTCACCAGCTAGTCGCTAAGTTTATCTGCCCCATGGTGCTGTGCAGGTTAAGGAAACCGGAAACTATGCTCATTTGCAGCTGTAAAACCAAAACAAGGAGCTGAAAGATGCTTTATAGAGCTGAGTGGAACTGCCGAGTCAGATGATAATTGACTCTGCATTGCAATTGCAATTGATAATTTCTTCCCTATGAGATTCCCCTTTCACATTCATTTCATCCATTGCCAATATTTCTTTATTTTTAATCTTTATCTTTATGTTAGATAAAAAGGCGGTCTTGCATTTTTCCATAGATGAAGAGCCTTCCAGCCATTTACAATTGAGAATCTTTGGTAGATGAAAACAGAAGGAGCCTTTTTTTTCTCCCTGGGGCTCCAGATTAGAATGGTGATATGAACACCTCCCTAACGGTCTGCGAGTGGCTTCCTAATCACGTCCCTGCAACTGATGCTGAGGCAAAAACAGGATGTGAGAGGGAGGGTGAGCAAGAAGAAGAGCAAGGAGAGGTAGAGAGAGAGGCAGCTAAAGGCACAATCTTGGAAATCAAATGCCACAATCCACTGCATGTTTTGTGTGGCAGAGACACAGCGACAAGATTTAAAGGTGACATTGCAATCACTGGACAATACTGGCACAATTTCTGCCCTTTCAGATAGTTAGAAATCCTAAAAGTACACTTGTGAGGAATTTCTCTGGTGTTTCTTTTCTTTTGATTCTTTCTTTAATTTACTGATACCTAACCCTTCCAGTCACTCGTCTTCTACTCCAACACATTAGAAACATTAGAATTGCTGATGCCGGCTAGAAATCACATTTTGCTTTGGTCGGAAGAATATCTTTGTTCTGTTTTCAGTACAAATAGAAGGAGATTTAAATATCGCTCCTCTGGAGTGTGCCTGTGTGGCTTTGTAAGAGAGTGAGGTAGAGCGAGAGAGTTTGAGTGTGCATCTGTGTGTTGAGCCGTGATTGGTTGTGCATAAGAAAGGATGAGACATTTGTGGGAGCTTGTGTGTATGTGTGTGACACTATGTGTGTTCCCAGAGGGTATTTCTGTTCCTTGTGTGGAGTACAGTTAAAGTGAACAATAGGCAATACTGCACTGCACCCTATGCAGCGTGATACTACAGAACATCAACAAAAGGCGGGCTACAGGCTTTGTAGAAGACTACTACTACTACTACTTGACTTTTAGAAATAGTCAGAAAAAATTGTGAGCTTTTAGCCATAAAGGCCTTGGATATCAATGGTAAACCTATAAAGGTGCAGCAGTTTGATCAGCTGGCTTTGACTCTCTACTTGGAAAAGATAACAGAATACATTGACTTCAACTGTGCACTGCAACAGGTGCATTTTTTTCTTTTTGTAGCTTGAGTCAGTGACCAAACCAAAAGCAAAAGAACAAAACAGGAGGGATATAATGATAAATACATGTGTAATTCACAGGAAATTCATCCGAGGTTGTGGGAGAGTAAAGGATACAGTAATATAAAATTATACTTGAGGTGAAACATAAAAACCAGAAGGAGAAAAAAAGGAGAAAAAAAAGAAAAGAAACGTAACTAGATGGTGGAGAATCGAAAAAAGACACTAGGGAAGGCTGAAGCTAGCTAGCTTCACTCATTAGCCATGCAGAGCATCTTGGCTGTGCTCTCACACCTCCCGGCTTATCATCGCCGGGGCCCTGGCTGCCAGCGCACCCCCACCTCCACGAGCCATCCCTCTCTGCCTCATCCCTCCATCCCTCCCCTTCCAGCCCCTATAATCACATCCGCAATCGCAGCCCCTAATTAGGTTAATTAATTTGTATCAGCCCTTGTAGGGACTTGGCTGATGAGCCAGCCGTAATAGCGTCAGCAATTGCCCCCCCCCCCACCCCCCCTCTTTGCGCACAAAAAAAAGAAAAGAAAGAGAGGAAAAAAGATCTGATGCAAACCTGTCAGTGACAAGACAGGACTATAAACTACGGGGTCACATATACTCCCACCCCCCACCTTTCTCTCAAATATGGTCTCTACCCCCCCCCCCCCCTTAACCTCAACCACACCCTCCTCCTGCTCTGTTCTAATATTAATTGAGTCTGCATCTTCTCAGTGACATACTACAATGCATATAGAGGTGTTGTGTTTTGCTTGTTTGTTTACACTTTGGCAGTCTGTCGTAGTGTTCCAAAAGTGTGTTTGTATGTTTGTGGGGGGTGGGGGGGTGGGGGGGATGATAATGATTCTCTTGGCGGTTAGTCCCTGTAGTTGTCAGAGAGACCGATTGAAGCATCGCATTACAATCAACGGCCCTCATCGCCCCTCATCAGGCCACTGACGAACAAACTCTGATTAACACCCCCATCTGATTATTGCAATCACCCAGGCTAACCACGCACATGCACTGTCCCCCACCAGCACATGCGCGCACACACCACACACACACACACACACACACACACACACACACACACACACACACACACGCTCATTCTTACACCTCACTGTTGAGCAGATATGAAGTGCACGTGTACACAAAAAGTAGCTCTCATCACGCATTGTCACGTAGTTGCCATTAGAGAGGTAACCATTAGAGAAGCAACACATTTGAGCGAAAAAGAATGGGAGGCAGGAACAGCGTGTGTTCGTGTGAAAGACAGAAGTAGAAATTAAAAGACTGAGATTATAATGAACTTGACAGAAGAGGGGAAACTACTAAATAGTTTTCTAAAACTTAAACACCTTAATATTATACCCAAGTACAGTGGCCTGTGTGTGTATCGCCAGAATATTGCTCAGTTTTAAAACAAACACTCTCTCCCATACACAAGAACAGGATAAATTCAATTGTGATGCAAGCATACACATAAATATACACACACACACACACACACACACACACACACACACACACACGCAATCTCAGGCAGACAATGACACAGGGAGGCTGCGAGACAAGGACAGATCCGGTAGTTAAAGCGTAATGAACACGTCCCTGAGGCACGCGCATGGCATTCCCCTGAATGATGGACTGACAGTAATACCGGGGCAGATGGGTGCCCTCCACGCCCTGTTCAACACCACACACACACGTACACCCTCCCCCTGGTCTATCCTGTCCCTTTCTCCTGCAGAGAGATACCCCCTGTAGGTCTGATGTGGAGGTGGGGGG
>NC_045738.1:14292134-14294749 GCF_008692095.1 Etheostoma spectabile | reverse complement strand
CTCTGTGTGTGTGTGTGTGTGTGTGTACCTAGAGGTAGGGGGCACAAGTATGAGGCCCCCGTCATGATTTAGGCTCCCATGCAAATTTAATCAATTTGAGTACCTCTCACCAGCCAGGGCTCATTAGCGGCAATTTAAAAAGGGGGCTCTGTGATCCCCAGCTCACTGCATGAGCCAGACATTCAACTCACCCATGCGCACACACACACACACACAAACATGCTAAGATACACACGCATATCCAAATACTCGCACACAAGTACACAGAAATGCACACACGTCAGGGGCACTGTCAAGGGTGTAAAGATTTTTCTTCAGACGTCTTCCCCCTGGCATGGAGAGAGACCCAGCCTGTGCGCCAGCCAAACCCCCCTCCTCTGTCCCTCCTCTCTATCCACAACTTCAAAAGCCCCATGACACCCATCTTCAAGTTAAAGGAGAGAGGGATCCGAAGATAAAGACTATCTCTCATCCCCCAACGCTCGCATTCTGAAGACACCCTCCCAACACCCAAACCCCAGGGTACCTCTCTCTTCTCCCCACCTCTCTCTCTCTCCTCAGCTCTCCGTAATTGGGGGATCGATTAGTATTGTCCTTAACCATCCTTAACCTTGGCTCTGTATGCTGGCTTTGGAACAGGGCAACTGTGTTGGAGAATGAGGAGGGCGGAGGTGCAGCTCTTGTGGTTTGTAAGGATCAAGTGCCAGGTTAAAACCATGTGGGGAGGTGATAGTGTTTGTGACCAATTAGTAATTTTGTATCATCTAATAAATAAAGGAAATGTGACCACAAAATAAGCCGCATTTTTTTGCCCAAAAATGTTGTCTCTGAGATTTCTGTCACCACACCAATACAATCGAGGCATTGTTTGTACAGTGTAAAACAGGTAGTACACCACTTTCCAGAAACAGTGTCCCTGTCACTCTGGATGATGCACAGAACATACTGTCAACATCTTTTATAGGGATATTTCATCTGTAGAGATTATTTCTGAAAACTGTAGAGTTAACTAGAGTAACTTGCACATTTTCTCTGTAAACACTTTGTAATGATATTTTTCAATACTGCAAGCAGCACAAAAGAAATTTTGTTCACCTCGACTGTATTGGAATGGCGTCTGAAATCTCAGGGCTAGAACCTGGGCTAATAAAAACAAATCTGAGTAGGCCAAAAATACATGTGGTAATTGAGAAAATATAGTTTTATAATTTGAGTGAACTAAATAAAATTGATAAATTCCCCCATACAAATTAAACAAAATATCTGTGTCAAATAGAAAACTGGAACACTTGCATTTCAAGATTTACATTCGCAAAGCCTGGAACAAGGCAAGTTTATCTCAAATGTAAAATATAGTACAGCATTAAATAGTCATTGGCATCAAAGAAACGGATCACAAGATGTTCCCTTTTTTAAAGGAGTAGGTTTTTTCTCCCCATAATATGTGTGATAACCAAACTTGTAGAACAAAGATCCATTGTGTTTTACCCCCTCTTAACCAGGCTACACTTTTACTCTCAAACAGTTACTATATATTGGGGTCAATGTTATACCCTGCAGCTGTGTGACCACATAGCACTCCCCTTCTAACTCTCCCCATTCCAAAAATGACTATCCGTTAGCAAAGTCCATTAGGGTCATTACTTTAGAGATGGGGTTGTGGGGGACAGGGTGACCTGTGCAAGTCGTCAAGTGAATTATGAGGCCTTTGACAATAGAGAAATACCCGTCTATATCTTTAAAATCAGAAGGTCGCCCACTGCCCACCCCTGAGCCCTGCCACTGCATCCCGGCGTAAGAGTCCCGTTGCCGGGGGGAATGAAAGAAGAGTTTGAGGTGGAACAGTGGCTTGTCTGTGCTTGTCAGATTAGGGTCCCGGAACTGCGCACACAGTGTTTTGACCCCTGGGCTCTACTCAATGCCCCCCGCCCCCTCAGCTTATAGACACTGTGCCTGAAGGTCCCGATCCACACACGCTCTCTTGGCGGTTTGACGCAGTAGCAGAGGGCAGGGAGGGTGGGAGGAAGGCATAAGGAAGGAGGGAAGGATATTTGGCCAAGGAAGTCAATCACTCTTTTGCTGGGTACAACTCAATTCTGACATGAATGGTCAACACTGAAATGCCTCTGAAGGACCTTGCTGGGCCTTGTGTATGCTTGTGTGGTGCTCAGTAAAATTCACACGCATACACTGCATATGTTTTAGGGTTGCACAATACGAGGAAAATATTGAATTGCAATTATTTTGACTGATATTGTGATTGCAATATGATTCACAATATTGGAGAGAATGATCATTTTTGTATCATTGTTCTCATTTTCATTGAAAAATGTTAAAAGAATAAAAAAATATATATATATTACAGTATAATTTTCACAGGGATCTGTACCAAACAATCTTTTTCTTTAGGAGAAAAATAGGGTTGGTTTTTCTTTCTGTAAGATACAATTAGTGTCTGGTACGTCTCTGGAGCACCACAATACTTAATTTACAATGACAAATGTTTTATCTCTTCTGTGATTTGGATATTGCACTAGTCAATCTCAGTGGTAGAGCGGTTGCCTGCCAATCGGAAGGTTGGTGGTTCGATCCCTTGCCCTGCAGTCCCATGTCGA